>NC_057802.1:49128823-49137132 GCF_018294505.1 Triticum aestivum
CTTCCGATGGTGCGACTTGGCGGCGTTCCCGCGGGTCGCGGGCGTTCCTGATGCGGCAGCGCTGCTGTTGGCCGCGGGGCACGTGGTGGTGCGGCTGGCCGCCGGCTTCTGCTCTGCCCGGATCTGGGCCCCTCTGGGCCTCATCTGGGTTGGGGTGGGCTGGTGCTCCGGCGTGCGGCGGCGCAGCTCCCTGGTGGAGATGGCGCGGCGTCGGGGGTTGCGGGCGGTGGCGGCCTCGTCGGCCGATGTGCTGCAGTGTGGCGGCAGGGGTTGTCCGGATCCTTTGAGGTCCGGCCGGGCCTATGCGGGCCTGGTAAGCTCCTGTCGTCCCGTCCGGTCGGCTCCGCGATAGCGGTGGTGGTAGTCCCCATCCGTCGGCTGAGTGGCAGATGCCCCCGAGCCCGTTGGCTCTTCGTCCCTCCCCCTGGTCTCGTGCCGGTGGCTCAGAGAGACGGTGATGATGGTTCGATGACCGTGGTGGCACATGTTGGTGGGCGGCAGTTCTGGTGGTGCACTTTAGAGCGTCGGGGGTGGTGGTGGTCGTTTGGGTGGGAGAAATCCCTGGTGGCTCGTCCGTCATCGACGCGGTGACGCCTGCGGGCGCCGCCATACCTTTCTGAAGGGCGTCGGATATACCCCTTCTCCACTGCCCTCTGCGTACCGGGGGGAACCCTTGGACTTGTCCGGGCAGCAGTGGCGTCGTTGTCGCATTCCTTCTTGAAGGTGCTGCCCGGTACGCGACGCCTCAGAGTGCTAGAAGCGCGGTGGTACTTCTCCGGAGGGTGCAGCGGTTGCCGGCCATCTTTGTTTTGTCGATCTGCCGTTGCCGTCGTTGGCATTTATTTCTCTTTCTTTCTCTCTCCTTTTTTTGGGCTGGTTTGTGCTGCGGCCCCAGCAAGCTTGTTGTATCAGATGATTGCTTTATAATCTATAAAGCGGGGGAAACCTTTTTTCTTACCCAACAACGGATGTTTGGGCTGTCCATTTTGAGGGATTGCGTAGGAGATGCCCTAACTATTATTTCTATTTATTCATCTAGACACAACCTCTGAATTTTCTCGATTTTTTTTGTATGTACTGGAAAGTTATGCGTCATTTCCTTTGTAGACGCTGAACTCTCCAGCGTTGGAGACCAAAAACGCGACAGTGACAAACGCTTGACGCGAGCTCCCACCTACTCGCCGCCACCGTCCCCGGCGACGTCGGCGCCGCCGCGGAACCCTCCCGCGCCTTTTCGGTAAGCTCCGCCCCTCCCTCCCGGACAAGCGCGCTCGTCCGTCACCCGCCCTGGAGCCACCCTAGCCCTCTCGCGCGAGCTGTACTCGCCGGAGATTTGGGGGGCGATTTTCAGTTACGTGTTCTTTCGATTTCACTTTGGATGCTGGCGCGGCCTCTGTGAGCAGCGGGAACTAAGCTAGGCTGTTGTGTTTGGGCACCCATGGTTTAGCTTAATTAGCAGTGGGAGTGAAGTGGGGGAAAAAGTTTAGCTAGGGTTTGCAGCAGCGGGGAACTTGAGACGAACGGCGCCTACGCGATTGGGACCAAGAATACTAGTTAATGGTGACTCCTCTAGTTAGCTTGGCACCTGGATTGGGCGCATGAACTTTCCCCCCTATTTTTGCCCAATTTGGTACTCCATGATTTGCCCACATGCTAGTCACGCATCACATTTCTTGGTTTATAACGTTTGTATTGTAAATTTGGGCACCCTTTGAAATGGGTGCATTAATGTTTGCAGGGGCAATGGACAAATTTGTGCGAATTTACAGTGGTGGGGAGCTGGTGAAGGGTCCAAATGGGGTGGAATTCGGGGACCTCTCGGAGCAGGGTATATGGTTCAAGGCAGCACCCACATACAGTGAGCTGATCGACGCCGTGTACAAGAAGCTCGGGCTGGAACCAGCGACACACAATGTCCGCGCACAGGGAAGGACGAATGTTGGCGGCGGCGCTCATCGGCACTTCATCTTGGTGCCTATCGATGACGATATGTCCTGGAGTAACTATGTCAAAGCAGTTTTCAATGGCACCGACTGGAATTGCCTGGAGGTTTATGTTCAGACAGAGGAGCGTCCATCTGCAGAGCCGGTTTCCCCAGAGCCTGCATTGCTGGACAGTGAACCACTGGATGCGCAGCATCAGAATACCCCACCGCGAGATCCAGAACTGGGCGCTTCTCTTTTTGCTCCTTCGATGGTGACCGCCAATGCACCAACCGTTCATCCTCAACATGCTCGGCTACGAAGAATAAGGAGCGCCAGAGCCCGTGCTGGCATTCGTGGGCAGGTTGCAGGTGAAGAGGTTCAGTCTGGTCAATACCAGTGTGGAGCTTCAGGGACAGTTGATACAACTAGCTGTCTTTTAATTGGGCTGTATGACGAGGTTCATCGTGCTCGTGCTTTAGCAGCAGGCCAGGTACATCAATGACAACCTGTATCAGTATCATTATATGCAAACAAAATGTGGTATAGTGATAGAGGACTGATTCTTGTTTCCTTGATTTGGCACAGCATCTAACTGAGCTCAATCCTCGTAACCGTGAGCCTCTCCGGTTTGACAAGCGGTATGAACGTTACCTTAGGCCAGCTGGGTTGATGGGGTTGGCGAACATTTGCAGGGCTGGACTGCCCTCCATTGATCGTGCACTCGTCTCTGCACTAGTTGATCGATGGAGACCTGAGACACACACTTTTCACATGCCTTGTGGTGAGATTACAATCACACTACAGGATGTTGCGATGATTCTTGGGCTACCTATCTCTGGCCATGCTGTCATTGTAAACAAAACAGAGTCCTACATTGAATTGTACCAGCGTTACCTTGGGAAGGCACCTCCTTCAGATAAGTCCCGTCCTGGGTTGAGGGTTGCATGGGTCAGAGCTGAGTTTAATAAGTGCCCTGAAGATGCCGACGAGGAGACCGTAAAGCAGCATGCTAGGGCATACATCCTTAGCCTGGTTGGTGGTCTATTGTTTCCTGATGCCTCTGGTGATAGGTACACCGTCTATCCCTTTCCGCTGATAGCTGATCTTGAGAACATTGGTTCATACAGTTGGGGTTCTGCTACTCTGGCATATCTCTACAGGGCAATGTGTGATGCTTGCAGGAGGCAATCAGATCAAAGTAATCTAACTGGTTGCCTTCTGCTCCTTCAGTTCTGGTCATGGGAGCGCTTCCCAATCGGCAGGCCAGATATGCTAAAGCCGAAATTCCCAAACGTGGATGAGCTAGAGGATGACAGGGATAGACCCACAGTTGGTCTCAGATGGGTTGTGGGGGCGTGCACGTATCGGTCAGCTCCAGCACGTTGCTATGAGCACTTTACAAATGAGTTCGACTTATTAACAGATGACCAGGTTGTTTGGAGCCCATATAGGGACGACCGTGTGAAGACACTACATCTTGCACCTATATGTACCCAGGACTCTCATTTGTGGCTAACTCAAGCACCTCTAGTTTTTTTCTTTATGGTGGAGGTTTACACACCGGAGAGAGTGATGCGTCAATTTGGTCTCCATCAGGAATGCCCGCCACCATTTCGGGACACCAGCGTGGAACTCCATTGGTATGTCCAAAGATATGTCTGTTGTCTGTGCATGGTTGTTTTCAATTCGAGGAAGTTGGAAATTATGTACCAGTAGCCACCCATGAGGTTTTCTGATGATTTTGCAGGTGTTGCCGTGGAAAGGTCCGTAGTGATTGGGCAGATAAGCATAAGTCTTTTGTGGATATGTGGGAAGTAAAGGAGCAGCATGTTATCATGGAAGAACGACCATACGATCATGCCAACTACATGGATTATTTGCGGTGGTACAGACGGTTGACACGTATCCGCCTCTGCACACCGAGAATAAGTAATGGCCACCAGGATGGGGCATCCGTGCGAACTGCAACAGCTGATGATGAAGATTCTTTGCGTGCTTCAAAGCTTCGGTACACCCCCAGAGCTCATCTGATCCACTCAGTGGTAAGATATTCTCCTTGTAAGATGTATTTAATTTTCTCATGACGACACACACTATTATCAAGCGCAGAGATTCAGATCATCTTCTTCTGCATACACATGAATATTTCTGACACCTCCTTGTTTCATCCCAGACTGACAAACTCACTATTCTGGCGAAGGAGGCAGCTTCACAAAAGGGCTGCTCCAGAGGCGAATGTAGCGCTTTCATTGAGCGAGTCACTAGAACGTGTGTAGAACTTGTTGGGGAACTTGGCGGGTCATCACTTTGCGACATTGCTGCTGCGGTTCCGGATTCAACAACTATTGCAGCTGAACAGGGGTCCGAGGGCCAGAGGGACACAGAGGATGAGTTAAATAACTCCATGGTGCCTGATCAGGAGAATGAGTCGGGCCCTGTTCGTGAGAAGCGGACTCGATTCCAGGTTGATCATACACAAGTGAACAGCAGGGTCCATTCAAGGTCACCAAGCAAGAGGAGGGGTGGACCAGCTCCAAGATGAAACCTGCTTGGTGAGTGATTCAGAATTACAGTTTTGCCGCTCTTGTTGGACAGCCGTGACATACTTCATTCTATTTTATCATGCTCTCTTTGGTTTGCCTCTGCTTTAGTTGAACCATCGGGCAAATGATTCTTGGACCATTATTTCTGTGCTTACTGCTTTTGTTTCAAAATTACAGGGCTTGTGTGTTTCAGTCATATGAGGCTGTGGGCTGAAGAAAGGCCATGATGGTTAGCGTGTCCAGAAGTTCATGCCTCTGACAAATTTAACATTGGCTGCGATAGAAGCGATGGAGATCGCAAATCTGCAGTCAGAGGAGTATGGTTCTCGTTTTCTATTTTTTCTTGTAGGCAGTCGTAGCATGGATGATGGATCCCGTGTTTATATGTCCATGGTCTGCAATGAACTCCTTCATTGGCATTGGCACAGCCATATAGTGAACTATTGCTCATTCATCCCATTTGTGGGACTGAAACTTGAAGTGAACTCATTGTACCTGACTGGTGGTTACTCCCAGGCTTTGTTGTCCCTGATGCTCCCGGGAGCGCATGTTGCAGAGATTGACAGAGCAATCGTCTCAGACGACATATGAGGTTTCCTCTGTCACACCTTCAAGGAGTTTCCTCCACATCTGATTCTCCAGCAAATGTGATGTATGATCAGCTTCCCTTCGACAGGGGAAAAACAGATAGGTTGTAACCGGTTCTGGATTCGGTCCGATGTTCCCGCTTTTCTGGTTTCTGCATCATTGGCGGCGATGACTGCTTCAGGGGATGAGGCTTTAATTTTAGTCCATGGAACCATTTGGTGTACTGAATTGGGCATGTTGATCTATGTATCTCCTTGGCCATAGCTGCAATTTGCAAAACCAATACTGTTCCTCAAGTATCTTTCCCCCAAACTGGCTGTTCCTACTAGTATCTTAGACCGAATTTGTATTGTGCTAAATGATGTGTAATGTGTTTCTCTTCTTGAATTCACATGTACAGGGAAACACATGGTAGAATTGAATCACGTAGTCACGATGAACTAAACTGAATTGAAGAGAAATCATGCAGAAATTATGGTGTCTGCTTTAAATCATCTACTGTACTATGAAACACTGAAGAAATGGAATGCTGTTAACCTGTGATGTGGCTGTACTGTTGGGTGCAGATGACTAGAGTTATACTAAAACCTTTCTCTTGAGCTGGGGGACGACGAGCTCGGGCATCCCTCGTCTCGCCGCCGCCGCCACGCGATGCCCCCGCCCGGCAGCCGCGTCGGCACCTACCTCCGCCGCGCGCGCCTCATCGACTCGCTGCGCCTGCGCCTCCGCTCCCCGTCCTCCCCGCCGCCGCCCCCACCGGACGACCCCGTGGTCGCGCTCCACGGCGTCCGCGCCGCGCCCACCCCGGCGGCGGCGCTCTCCTTCTTCCGCGCCCTCCCCTCGCCGGCCCCGCTCCCGCTCTTCCACGCGCTCGCCTCCCGCCTCGCCAACCCCGCGTCGCTCCCCGACCTCCGCTCCCTCCTCGCCTCCTTCCCCCTGCCCCCTCCCCCGCTCGTGCGCCTCCGCCTCCTCGCCGCCGCGGGGGACCGCCCTGCCGCCCTCGCCGCCTTCGCCTCCATCCCGACCACCCCGCACCGCCCCGCCGAGGCGCACACCCTCGTCATCGCCCTCCACGCCGGCGCCGGGGACCACGCCGCCGCCGTGGACGCGTTCGGCGCCATGGTCCGCGAGGGCGCGCTCCCCAACGCGCGCACCTACACCGTCGTCGTCTCCCACCTCGCCTCCGCGGGGTTCGTGGACCAGGCGCTCGAGGTGTTCCGGCTCCTGCCGTCGCTGCGCACGCGGCGGACCACCCGGCAGTACAACGTGCTCGCCGAGGCGCTCGCGGAGGCCGGCAGGTTCGACCAGCTCCGGTGGCTGGTCCGCGAGATGGCGGCCGTCGACGGCGTCATGCCCGGGCCGCAGACGCGGGCCGCCATCGCCGCCATGAGGGAAGCCGGCCACACGGAGGGCACCGAGGACTTCGTCGAGGAGCTTTCGCCGGACGCGAGGATCCCGTACGCCGTGGACGACGCGGTCGGCGAGGGAGACAGCGAGGAGGAAGAGGATGGTGAAAAGGGCACGCCCAGAGCTAAGGAGATGCCGCTCAAGCCATGGCTGGACCCGCGCGAGCTCGCGAGGGCGCTGGAAGGCTGGGACCCCAAGGAGGTGGCGGAGCTGGAGGCCGCCGGGATCGTCTGGACGCCGCGGCTCGTGTGCAAGCTCCTGCGCGCGTTCAGGAAGCCGGGGACGGCGTGGCAGTTCTTCTGCTGGGTGGCGTGCCGCCCCGGCGGCTTCGCGCACGACCGCGACACCGTGGCGAGGATGGCCGCCATTCTCGCCCGCGCCGGCCGCGACGACCTGGTGGAGCGCCTGCTGGCCAAGGTGCGGGACGACGGCATCCTCCTCCCGTTCGCCACCGTGCGACTAATCGTCGACTTCTACGGGCTCTCCAAGAATGCCGACGCGGCGGTGAGGGTGTTCCGGCACGCCGACTCCATCTGCGGCCCCGTGTCCCGGCCCAACCTCGCGCTGCTCTGCTCGTCGCTGCTGAGGACGATGGCCAAGTGCCGGCGAGGGCGCGACGCGATGGAGCTCCTGGAGGAGATGATGGCCACGCGCGGCGTGCTCCCGGACCTGCAGACATTCTCGGGGCTGATGGAGCACCTGGCCGGCGCCGGCGACCTCAAGGGCGTGCACAGGCTGTTCGGGATGGTGCGGCAGTGCGAGCTGCGGCCCGACGGGCACATGTACGCCGTGCTCATCAGGGCCTACTGCAAGCGGGAGCGCGCGGCGCTCGCGCTGAAGCTGTTCGACGAAATGCGCGGCGCCGGGGTCGCGCCGGACGCGCCCACCAAGGCGCTTCTTGTGAAGAGCCTGTGGCGGGAGGGGAAACTCCGGGAGGCGGCGTTGGTCGAGGAGAGGTGCGAGGAGATGATCGTGGCGGGAGGCGGCCTTCCCGGGGCGGCGCCGGGGCATGTGTGGACGGCGAGCGCCGCCGACTTGAACAAGGTGTATGGCATCTACTCCGGCTGCTTCAGGGAGCCTGATGCAGAGCACTTGGCGGCTGATGAAGCCACTGGTTGATGCTGCTTCGCTCCGGAGTTGAGATACCAAATTGACATGCTCGTGGCTGTTCGATGAAAGAGATTGATCCAACAGCACAGAAGTTTCAGTGTCATTGCAGTTGAAGGAGAAGCATGGCAGCATGGAGGAAGAATAATCATTAGAGCATCTATATGTATCCGAGGGAAATTTTCATGTTTGAGGAATTAAGCCCCATCTAGGAGATCTCTCAAACTAATAATACCGCAGAAGTATAGCTTTTTCATCCCCAAAACTGAGCCCTCTGGCCAATTTTGCTCTAGGGACACCACTTCTTATAGCAAAATATACGTGGGCGCCCGACCTTCCTCTCCGCACCGCCCCGCCTCTCGCTGCCGACGCCCTTGGCGGCGGAATCGTTTCGTGTCGCCACCCTGCAACCCTATCTCGCACCTTCTCCTCACTCGCCGGGGTCAAAATCAACATTTTCGTTGCTGCCGAGGTTCATTTTCGTTGGGATCGAACCGCCTGGCCTTGGAGATTGTGTAGGAGGCTCACGCGCAAGCCCCTACCCGGCCGACAGCACTGGAACCACCCAAGTTGACCACCACCGCCGTCCTCGTCGTCGTCTCTATACCCCACCGTGTTGGTTGCGTCCCTTCCCGGGAACCGCCTGTACGGGCTACTAGGCAGTGCCGCCGGTGTCCCCCGACATCGTTCGGCCCTAGTGTAAGCTCTGTAGCCAGCCGTCGTCCTTGTTTGTCTAATT
>NC_057802.1:49137545-49142805 GCF_018294505.1 Triticum aestivum
GGATGACGAATCATCCAAATCGCAAATTAAGTTGTTGAATTATCCATTTGTACCTTGCGGACGAAGCGTCGAACACCTTGCGGGCATGACGGAAGGCGCCGGGCGGTGAAGAGCCATGCGTCTCTCCTAGACCAGGCAGCAGGCCTGTCGGCGTGGAGGCGACCGTAGCGGCGACCGACGAGCGAGGAAGCCGCGCTTGGGGCGTTGCTGGCGGCGGCGGAGGCGAGGGGTGGTGTGGACTTGGGGGGGTGCTACGACGGCGGCAAAAACAGTCCACCAACGCCGGCAAGCACGGTCGTCGGGGTGCGACGTGCTGCTGGGGGGAGCTATGTGGGTGCGGACGGCGACCTGACCACCGGTACTGGGCGGCGGGGGTCGCTGGGTGTGTTGCCTATCGATGGGAGAGAGGAGGGAATGACCAATGTGCCATCGACTGACGGGCCAGGGGGAGGACAAAGGGTGGACGCCGCGCGCGTCCGCTTTGTGTCTGTGCCGACGCAAACTCGACTCAAATTTGGGCCTGAAATGGGTCGCGCGCGGAGAAAAAGCGGACGCTCGTCCGTTTGCATTGGCGCGTTGGGACATGATTTTGTGTCTGTTTTGATCCAAACGGACATGCGCAGACAGATTGTGTCGGTGCGTTGGAGTTGCCCTTAGACGTGCGAGTCTGTGCCTACGGATGCCCGTCCAATGCCATTGATGATTATGTTTGCACTGAGGAAAATCTCATCCTTGAGTGTGTGAGATGATTCACCAAAGTTGTGATCAAGATCTATGGACTAGAGTACCTAAGGGATTCTAGCAAAAATTAGCAAGCGCGGACGAGCTCGTACGCTCTTGGAATCGCTAGGCGCTCGTTTCCTTCGGGATATGGGTTGGGTCAGGTATCTTCGGCCGTATAGGTTTTCTATAAGATCCTTATTTTTGGGTGGTGGACCCATGTGCATAGCGGACGGGCGTTTACTTGATGCAGCGAAGACGGTACGTAACGGGCGACCCGTGCACGTCAGCAACTGCGACCGGGGCACACCGGGACCGCTCATTTTAGCCACCCCGCATTGTAAACCTGCTTGATGAAGCATACTGTCAAAAAAAAAAACTGCTCCATGAAGCAGGTGTGCGTAGCTGCGAAATAAGTAATATTACTCTTTCTAGATTAAACAAAGTCATACGACACAAACAGAGACTCGATGTCCGTCACATATCTGGCTAATAGGCTTGCCATGCGATTGAGACACACACATACACCGGTACACTTATTCGTGTGCGCAGAGCTAGCTAACTACTCCATCCATGCAGCTTGATCGATTGTCCACAACTTCTCTAATATTGAAAAGTTTCAGAATTATTTTTTGCTATTTCCATACAAGAGCGCACATTCATATTTTTTTGTAATGTTCACATGGTAATTTATGAAAAACAATTCACTATAACGCAAGGCAATTCTTGAAACACCCCTACTATTTTTACACCATGGTAAAAAAAATTGACTTTGCTGGCAAAACAACATGGCAAAATTCTTTGATTTTGTACAAATAAATTTGACATGCTAAGTTTCAAAAATAAGAATTTACGGTGGTAGCCACAAATAAAAATGCAAAGGTCAATGCAATAAATCTGTCATGGTCAAATACAGTAAATTCCCCATAAGTACATTTATTGAAATGTAGTATAAAATTTAAACTGCCCATGGCAAAAACATCAGAAAGTTTGTCATGCCTAGTTTATAGCTAAAAAGCAAGTAATTTTTTTCGATTTAATGAACATAGATCTAATACATATTAAGATGCCATGGCAGAAACATCTTTGAAAAGTTTAACATGGCATGCATATGTATTACAAAACTTAAGGTGGCGTGGCAAAAAAGATCTTATTTTTGCCCTGGCAACTACATAGATATAGAACAATTACTTAAGACGCCATGTCAAAAACACATTAAGTTTGCCATGGATATTATATGGTTGCAGTACAAAACTTAAACTGCACATGAAAAAAAAGGTTGCCATGTATAGATTATAGCTAAAAATCAAGTAAAATTCCATGTCATGTACATAGTGGAAGGCAAATAAAACATCATAAGTTGTCAAAGCCAATAAAATCACAACATGGCAAAAATGGCAATTGTGTGTAAAAATTACCATGACACTACTTGCCATGATGTTGAAAAAAACAAAGCATGGTAATTGTGTACATAATTTTGTTAGGATGCGTACGCAAATGTGTGCCATCATGCTCTTAAAAACAGTGCACATCATGGAAAATTTGAAGAGTATTGTTCTTTTGAGAAAGATGGCAAATTTAGGATTTTTTTCATGGGTGCATTAGCATTTTTGCTAGGAATTTTGTTCACTAGAAACACGGCAAATTTAGGAATTTGCCATGCTACGGAAGAGAATTCTTTGACATGTTCAACAATTGCGAAGGTATTTACAAAACAGATGCCATTATAAAAACAATAAAAAGACAATTTGGCATTGTCTCTACAATAAAAATGCCATGATAAATACTTTTTTTATTTGCTTTTGTCATGGTACAATTCAAACAAGAGTACCTGTATTTACTCGCAAATAAAGAATACCTGTATTTTTCATGTGAACATGGCGATATATATTAAGTTGGCATGTATGTAAACTATTTGTTTCAACAATTGCCATGATTTAGAAAACACAATTTGTTTCTAGAATTGCCGTTAGACAACTATAAATTTGTTTCAAGAATTGCCATGGTTTAGAAAATAGAATTTGTAAATTGTCGTGTGACAATTATAATTTTTCCAAAAATTTGCCATGTGCTTGGAAACATAATGTTCTGACTTTGCCATGTGACCAATAGAAATTTCATTCAAACTTGGTATGTTATAGAGGGAAAAAATTGCTCCCGAATCCCATTGACCAATACAAAACATTTTCAAAAAATTGCACAGATACAGATCGATAGCGTACATGCTGCTAGTACTACGCTTCATATGCACTCCCGTCAGGCCAAGGCGAGCTATGAGTCGGCGAACCAGGGCGCGTCGTCCAGGTTCTTCATCCAGCCATCGAATCAAGGAACCAAGTGCATCACATCCATCAGATGGTCAATCGCTCATGCATCGTGCATGGTGGGTCGGCTGCGAAGTAGTAGTTTCGGCGCTCGAACCCCAACAGCAGCTACTTGGCTGGCCGAGGCGAGGCGTCGGTCATCTGCTGCTCCTCCTCCCGCTTCCGCCTCTGCGCGGGTGAGGCATCTCGCCGGCCGGCGGCGGCGTGGCGTCCGGCAAGCGCGCGAGCAAGCGGGACGTGGGCGGCGATGTGCGCGTGCGTGCGTCCCCCTGGTGTGTGTGCTATGTGTGTGGTGCTGAGGGTGGGAGATGAGTGAAGGAGAGAGTGTTGAGCGATTTCGTTCACGTCGATGCGCGTTTCCACCATTCTGTACCGATGGAACGTTTTCTAGGATTACCGTTAGTCCGTCACGGCGCCGTTGCCAGGTCATATGCGTACACACACCGTACACGAACTGTTCCTACCTGGTATCTTCGGCCGTACTTTCATCAGCACTAAATGCAACCTCCCACGCCTCGCCGTACCATTGGTCGACCAAGCGGGAGCACGCGAGCTCGTCCGCTATTTCGCCACTCTCGGGATTCTAGGGGCTATTTGGATTGCTACCCACAGTCGCCGTCCAAAATATTGGTCGTTGACCAGGCTAGTGAGGTCGTTTGGATGAGCGTCGATATTTTGGCTCGTCCAGCCCACCACAGTGCTACTAGTGTATATATGCGCCAACTTTTCGGTGAAGCTCGGGCAGCAAAATCGTTTGCCAATTATTTGGAATGCCCTCTGTTAGCGGGGCTGGCTGTGTTAAAAACCAAACAACCCCCCTACTGATGAACATGTCAAGAGGTTCAGGACAGAAAGTGAAGAGAGAGGTTGGTCAGGGATGCTTGGATCCATTGACTATTGACTGTAGGGTGTGTTTGGATTGAAGCCTAAGCCTGCCATGCCAAATAGTTGGTCGTTGACCGAGGGCAGACAACCGTTTGGATGGAGCCCAATATTTTGGCTCGCCCGGCCTGCATCAGCTGCGCTAGTTGATTTTCACGCCAATAAGTTGGCGAGCTATGGGCAGCTGAATGGTTCGCCAATATTTTGGCATGTCCACAGTTGGTAAGGCTAGCAGGGGCACCATACAAACACACCCTGTATTCATTGCACATGAAATAATTGTGTCGTGACATGACAAGGTCAGTGAAGAGGGCATTGCTATAATCCAACCATCATTTTTTAAGTAGCTACATCACATGATATGTGAATTTGGTGCTCATACTTCGGGATGTGTGACTCTCACAATGATCTCAATGTCCTCCAGCGGTCTTTCTTCTTGCAAGACTTTTTTTCGATGATGTTCCATCTTGCAACTATGTTGTCAATGGCTACAAGTACAACATGAAATACTACCTTGGTTAAATTTCTACATTTCAAGAGGCACTCCAATGGAGGTGTGTATCCAGCTTCTCCCTCGTCTCCGTAGACACGGAAGATCTCCCCAACAAGAGCCATGGTTAAATTTCTACATTTCAAGAGATTCCGTAGACACGGAAGATCTCCCCAACAAGAGCCATGGTTAAATTTCTACATTTCAAGAGATAGTGCAACAATGTGCATATATAATGTTAGACTCTGTATATACTGGGCCTTTTGTACACGTATTAGTGACCCCACCTGTAATTGTATTGTACATCATTATGTACCCTCTATATAATGGAAAGGTCATCCCACGTTGGAGGTGAGCCACAAACCCTAAAACCCTTGTCTAATATGGTATCAGAGCTATGTACCGCCATGGTTTATATGCTCTTGATGCACCCACCGACGTTCCCGCTCCTGCTGCTGCGTTCCAAGTCTTCAGTGGCGTTCATGTGTCTCCTTCACTGTGGCACTCTCGCCTTGGTCACCCTGCATCACCCATTGTTCGCAATGTTCTCCACCGTCATGAGCTACCGTCAGAGTCTAGTAATAAAGCTGCTGCTATCTGTGATGCCTGTCAGCAAGGCAAAAGTCATCAGTTACCTTTTTTCTGTTTCTACACATATAGTCAAAACTCCTCTTGAGCTTGTGTTTTCAGATGTATGGGGTCCTGCCCAACTGTCCATTAGTGGGCACGAATATTATGTCAGTTTCATTGATGCTTATAGTCGCTTTACCTGGATTTATCTTCTTAAGCATAAGTCTGATGTGTTTAATGTGTTTTTAAAATTTCAAGCACATGTTGAGCGTCT
>NC_057802.1:49143007-49186377 GCF_018294505.1 Triticum aestivum
GAAATCTTAGTACTTTCTTTGAAAAACTTGGAATCGCTCATCGTGTCTCTTGCCCATATACACACCAGCAGAATGGAACGTAAGCATCGTCATATTGTTGAAACTGGGTTAACCTTGCTCGCTCATGCATCTGTCCCGTTTCGTTTTTGGAGTGATGCTTTAACTACAGCCTGTTTTCTCATAAATAGGCTTCCTTCGCGGCTCCTCCATATGAAAACTCCACTTGAACTCTTGCTTGGTCAGATTCCTGATTACACGTTTCTTAAAGTGTTCGGTTGTGCGTGTTGGCCGCATCTCTGTCCGTATAATAATCGCAAGCTCGAGTTCCGTTCAAAGAAATGTGTCTTTCTTGGGTACAGTTCTGTTCACAAAGGGTATAAGTGCCTTCATGTCCGTCTAATCGTGTGTATATCTCGCGAGATGTTGTCTTTGGTGAACGTGTTTTTCCCTTTTCTGCTCTCCCCCACCTGACACAAGTTCCACACCGCCGGTGCACCTGAAGGAAATATGCCCTAGAGGCAATAATAAAGTTGTTATTTATATTTCCTTATATCATGATAAATGTTTATTATTCATGCTAGAATTGTATTAACGGAAACTTAGTACATGTGTTAATACATAGACAAACAGAGTGTCACTAGTATGCCTCTACTTGACTAGCTCGTTGAATCAAAGATGGTTAAGTTTCCTAGCCATAGACATGAGTTGTCATTTGATTAACGGGATCACATCATTAGAGAATGATGTGATTGACTTGACCCATTCTGTTAGCTTAGCACTTGATCGTTTAGTATATTGCTATTGCTTTCTTCATGACTTATACATGTTCCTATGACTATGAGATTATGCAACTCCCGAATACCGGAGGAACACTTTGTGTGCTACCAAACGTCACAACGTAACTGGGTGATTATAAAGGTGCTCTACAGGTGTCTCCGATGGTGTTTGTTGAGTTGGCATAGATCGAGATTAGGATTTGTCACTCCGATTGTCGAAGAGGTATCTCTGGGCCCTCTCGGTAATGCACATCACTATAAGCCTTGCAAGCAATGTGACTAATGAGTTAGTTGCGGGGTGATGCATTAAGGAACAAGTAAAGAGACTTGCCGGTAACGAGATTGAACTAGGTATTGAGATACCGATGATCGAATCTCGGGCAAGTAACATACCGATGACAAAGGGAACAACGTATGTTGTTATGTGGTTTGACTGATAAAGATCTTCGTAGAATATGTAAGAACTAATATGAGCATCCAGGTTCCGCTATTGGTTATTGACCAGAGATGAGTCTCAATCATGTCTACATAGTTCTCGAACCCGTAGGGTCCGCACGCTTAACGTTCTGTGACGATCGGTATTATGAGTTTATGTGTTTTGATGTACCGAAGGTTGTTCGGAGTCCTGGATGTGATCACGGACATGACGAAGAGTCTCGAAATGGTCGAGACATAAAGATCGATATATTGGATGGCTATGTTTGGACATCGGAATGGTTTCGGGTGAGTTCGGGCATTTATCGGAGTACCGGGAGGTTACCGGAACCCCCGGGGAGTGCATGGGCCTTATTGGGCCTTAGTGGGAGAGAGGAGGAGGCGGCCTAGGAGGGGGGCGCGCCCCCCCAAGCCCAATCCGAATTGGGAAGGGGGCCGGCCCCCCTTTCCTTCCTCCCTCTCTCCTCCTTCGTTCCTCTCCTACTCCTACTTGGAAGGGGGGAATCCTACTCCCGGTGGGAGTAGGACTCCCCTAGGGCACGCCATAGAGAGGGCTGACCCTCCCCCTCCTCCACTCCTTTATATACGGGGGAGGGGGCACCCCATAGACACAAGTTGATCATTGATCTCTTAGCCGTGTGCGGTGCCCCCCTCCACCATAATCCACCTCGGTCATATCGTTGCAGTGCTTAGGCGAAGCCCTGCGCCGGTAGCTTCATCATCACCGTCATCACGCCGTCATGCTGACGAAGCTCTCCCTCGACACTCTGCTGGATCGTGAGTTCGTGGGACGTCACCGAGCCGAACGTGTGCAGATCGCGGAGGTGCCGTACTTTCGGTACTAGGATCAGTCGATCGTGAAGACGTACGAGTACATCAACCGCGTTGTCATAACGCTTCCGCTTACGGTCTATGAGGGTACGTGGACAACACTCTCCCCTCTCGTTGCTATGCATCACCATGATCTTGCGTGTGCGTAGGATTTTTTTTCAAATTACTACGTTCCCCAACAGTGGCATCAGAGCTAGGTTTATGCGTAGATGTTATATGCACGAGTAGAATACAAGTGAGTTGTGGGCAATAACAGTCATACTGCTTACGAGCATGTCATACTTTCATTCGGCGGTATTATTGGATGAAGCGGCCCGGACCGACATTACGCGTACACTTACGTGAGACTGGTTCTACCGACGTGCTTCGCACACAGGTGGCTGGTAGGTGTCAGTTTCTCCTACTTTAGTTGAATCGAGTGTGGCTACGCTCGGTCCTTGTTGAAGGTTAAAACAGCACATACTTGATGAAAAATCGTCGTGGTTTTGATGCGTAGGTAAGAACGGTTCTTGCTCAGCCCGTAGCAGCCACGTAAAAACTTGCAACAACAAAGTAGAGGACGTCTAACTTGTTTTTGCAGGGCATGTTGTGATGTGATATGGTCAAGACATGATGCTAAATTTTATTGTATGAGATGATCATGTTTTGTAACGGAGTTATCGACAACTGGCAGGAGCCATATGGTTGTCGCTTTATTGTATGAAATGCAATCGCCATGTAATTGCTTTACTTTATCACCAAGCGGTAGCGATAGTCGTAGAAGCAATAGTTGGCGAGACGACAACGATGCTACGATGGAGATAAAGGTGTCGCGCCGGTGATGATGGTGATCATGACGGTGCTTTGGAGATGGAGATCAAAGGCACAAGATGATGATGGCCATATCATATCACTTATATTGATTGCATGTGATGTTTTATCCTTTATGCATCTTATTTTGCTTAGTTCGGCGGTAGCATTATAAGATGATCTCTCACTAAATTTCAAGGTACAAGTGTTCTCCCTGAGTATGCACCGTTGCGAAAGTTCATCGTGCCGAGACACCACGTGATGATCGGGTGTGATAAGCTCTACGTTCACATACAACGGGTGCAAGCCAGTTTTGCACACGCAGAATACTCGGGTTAAACTTGACGAGCCTAGCATATGCAGATATGGCCTCGGAACACTAAGACCGAAAGGTTGAGCGTGAATCATATAGTAGATATGATCAACATAGTGATGTTCACCATTGAAAACTACTCCATCTCATGTGATGATCGGACATGGTTTAGTTGATTTGGATCACGTGATCACTTAGATGATTAGAGGGATGTCTATCTAAGTGGGAGTTCTTAAGTAATTTGATTAATTGAACTTTAATTTATCATGAACTTAGTACCTGATAGTATTTTGCATGTGTATGTTGTAGTAGATAGATGGCCCGTGCTATTGTTCTGTTGAATTTTAATGCGTTCCTAGAGAAAGCTAAGTTGAAAGATGATGGTAGCAACTACACAGACTGGGTCCGTAACTTGAGGATTATCCTCATTGCTGCACAGAAGAATTACGTTCTAGAAGCACCGCTAGGTGCCAAACCTGCTGCAGGGGCAACGCCAGATGTTATGAACGTCTGGTAGAGCAAAGCCGATGACTACTCGATAGTTCAGTGTGCCATGCTTTACGGCTTAGAACTGGGACTTCAACGACGTTTTGAACGTCATGGAGCATATGAGATGTTCCAGGAGTTGAAGTTAATATTTCAAGCAAATGCCCGGATTGAGAGATATGAAGTCTCCAATAAGTTCTACAGCTGCAAGATGGAGGAGAATAGTTCTGTCAGTGAGCATATACTCAAAATGTCTGGGTATAACAATCACTTGATTCAACTGGGAGTTAATCTTCCTGATGATAGTGTCATTGACAGAATTCTTCAATCACTGCCACCAAGCTACAAGCTTCGTGATGAACTATAATATGCAAGGGATGGATAAGACAATTCCCGAGCTCTTCGCAATGCTAAAGGCTGCGGAGGTAGAAATCAAGAAGGAGCATCAAGTGTTGATGGTCAACAAGACCACCAGTTTCAAGAAAAATGGTAAAGGGAAGAAGGGGAACTTCAAGAAGAACGGCAAGCAAGTTGCTGATCAAGTGAAGAAGCCCAAGTGTGGACCTAAGCCTGAGACTGAGTGCTTCTACTGCAAAGGGACTGGTCACTGGAAGCGGAACTGCCCCAAGTATTTGGCGGATAAGAAGGATGGCAAGGTGAACAGAGGTATATGTGATATACATGTTATTGATGTGTACCTTACTAATGCTCGCAGTAGCACCTGGGTATTTGATACTGGTTCTCACTACTAGAAACTACGATTTTACCTAGAGTGATATACCCTAGGTAAAATGCAAAAAACCATAGGTAAAGACTTTACCTAGAGCTTGCCCTAGGTAAAGAACCTTAGGTAAAGTATAGCCGGTAAAGAGGTCTTTCCCTAGGGTGAACCTATCAAGCCCTAGGGAACCATTTCTTTACCTAGGGCCACATGCCCTAGGGAAAGAATTCATGTGAGTTGTTTGTCCAGCATGGAAAGTTGTTTTACCTACAAGAGCGTTTAGCTATAGGGAAAGATGGTGGGTCCAGGATATATCATATTCATATTAGTCATATTAAATATGCAATTCGAAATTATAATTCATATTTTCAAACAATTAAATTTGGAGCCATAATTCAAATTTATAAATTGCAACCAGAATTCAATGTACACATCAGACTCTTGTTCAATTACACATACATCCAACTCATGGTCAATATACAGCTAGGATTCAAGAAGTAAACTATAGCTAAAGTTTGCTACAACTAACAGTATAACTAAATCAGAATGTACACGTGTTGTTGGTCAGGCTAATTATCTGCAGGTTCTGCTTGATTTGCTACACCTCCGATTACGAACTTGAGCAAGAGCCTGAATTATAAGATAGTGTCCATCAACCAGCAGACCATGACCACCCATAAGAACATGTTCCTACAAACGGAGAAGGTAATCCAGTGATAAGTAAAGAGTTTGAACACAGAGAAATCAAGAATGGGCTCAGGATTATAGTGAATAGGCCTAACAAGGTTACAATTTGATCTGGACCAGAATTAATTCGTCTCGAGGAAATAATATTGGTCAAGTTCATTGATAAAGTTCGTTGCACTAATCTCTAGAAAATGTACAAAGATTAATATTTTGGTGTTGGGCTCGACCAATTTTGCTTCTCCACAACACATGAACTTAACCAAACATACAGTGCCTACGATTTGATGGGATAAAACATAGAATGGTATGTGGTCTCTCACACGCCAGGTTGCAATACAGGAAAAAATAATCATTGTGTAACTTCAACGAATTAGAATCTTACATCTTCCATATTTATGATAATTTAATGGATGTGTCGAGCAAACATTAGTTTTATATATCATCTATGAAATAAAAGAGGAGTTCTTTTACCTCATCATCTGATCTGATCAACCTTGTAAATAGAATTAAAAAAAGAAATTTATTGGCAAAATAGATGGCAGGGGTGGTTGGCAGATGCATAGGAAAACAAACCATCCCCTGCATTGCAACTGATTTACATAGTGAGATATTAAATGTATTGCTTGCAGAATTTTTTTCTAATTTAAGCAGAATATTGTATGAACTGAGAAGCTATGCCATTCTGATTCTGAATAGAGAAATAGGATAAGTGTATAGCTTACTGGCCTAAATAGGATAGCCATAACCTGCAGGTTATGATGGTTTTGCTATCTTCCCGTACAAATTCTGTTATGTTAGACAAAAAGAGTACATGTGGCTTGCCAATAACATGAAACTGAATATCGTTGCCACCATTACGATTGATAGCCACCGAATCATGTTAAATTGAATGTACACAAGACTTGTATTTATACATCAAACTATAATTCTCCAGGAGAATTGGAAGGTGGTGTGGTTTTATATAGCAAACAACAGTTCCGTGGAAAAAAATCAAATGTGTTTAAGTCTACAACAGAGACAATCATATCTGCAAACAGTAACACATCTATATAGCGCGCGATGGTTCGTTTGATAGAACTTTCAGGATCCCATGAGCTGTATTTTGAACTAAATCAAATGTGCCCTACATGATCATAAAATAAACAACAATGTTTGCAACATCAAATTGTTCCCCAAAACATTACCCTGGGATATTAATTACCATGTTAAACATGTGTCCTCACATAAAAATTGACGTATATAGCTGGAGCAGAGCCGGATGCACTTACAGAGACATGCACTTATAGAGACGGTAATCTTCATATAATACCCTGATATAAGAAAACAAAGACAGTAACTAGTCATGGCAGGAAAAAGTTATATATAAATTGCAATTGTGCATGTACTTCTCGAGTCGCTTCTCCTACCTCAATAGAGAATAGCATCCATGGGAGATCAAGACTCCTTGCTGAGTAGATCGGGACTGGTGAGGAGGCACTCCGTCCTGTATCCGAACCAGAGAACCCATGGAGCTAAGGTGGAGCCTGGTGTGGTCGTCATTAGAACAGAATCGAGTCAGCTTTAAGAAATGAAACTTAGGCAGTTACATTCTATGCTAGTGGATTACAACAAACAGTTTTGAACTTATCTAAGTCATGAAATAATTCATGTATTGCTGACCCACTTAACACACAATCAGATGGCGCTATGTACTCCCTCCCACACAAGAAAATGTCAATGACTAGTAACTACATGAACATACAAACAATGGTGTTCAAGAAATATAAATATCTACTACAAAAACATTTGCAATTGCAACACACAAATGAATATACTCCCTCCTTCCATCTATATAGGGCCTAATGTGTTTTTAAAGACCGCCTTTGACTATTGACAAGATTAATTGTACATGACATGCACAATGTGAAAATTATATCATTGGAAGCTCCTTTCACACACGAATTTAACGGTGTGCTTTGTGTAAGTTGCATGTCATATATTATTGCTCTAATATTTGGTCAAAGTTAGCCTCGAAAAACGTATTAGGCCCTATATAGATGGAAGGAGGGAGTATAATGTTTGACTTACGTACACAAGAAGATAGTCTCGCACTATCACAGTCTGACCACAAAACAAGCGCCTCTTTCAGAGAGATCTAACCTGCAGTGTGCATAAATGTACCCACCTACCTAGATTTAAATCAAAATTCCTGATTTTCGCTGGACATGTGAAATTACCAAATCTAGGGAACATAAGAGCGAGATAAGGAAGAACCTATTGGACAGAAGGGATCCGGTGGCCATCCAGTAAGCAAGGATGGCTCGGTTACCATAGGCGGCGAGGTCGGCACAGGCGGCATGGTCAGCACGATGCGCGGGCAACAAGGGAATTGTGGCGCCGTCACCCGGCGGGCGTTGCCATGGTCACCCCACCCATCGCATCAAATTTATAAATTGCAGCCAAAATTCATCATACACATCAGATTCACGATAAGTGAAGACATACATCAGACTCATGATCAATTTAGATCCAGAATTCTAAGAGTAAATCAATTTTAAGTTTGCTGCAGCTAGCAGTACACCTAAATCAACATGTACAAGTGCTATTGATTAGGCCAAATATCTGCTACTATTGGTCAGTCCGTCTAAGGTTAAGACACAACATATAATATAACAAACTTGTTTTTATACCAAGTAAGCTGGTATGACACACGGAGCATCATATCCTAAAGGTGCAAGCTTAATTACCATGTTACAAGTTCGACTACTTCTGCGGTTCTACATAGAACATTAAATTTCTACAGCAAGGAATGCAGAGTAACATAAAAAGAAGGGTTAATTGGATGGGTCTGTCTAGGACACATCTAGATGTTATGTCACATCTAACCAGATGTCCACTATGATTGTGGTCTGTTTTTTTGTCTCAGCTTTTTTTTATTCCTTGTTGCTACGTTACTTGTGGGAGATTAGATGTGACATCCTTAGAAAACATCTAGACGTGAATTAGACAAACTATAATTGGATATAAGCAACGAACAATAGTGCGGGAAGGGTGGGACAAAGGTACCTCGGTGGGGCAGGGGAGGATAAGTAGAACGGCGGTGTCAGTGGCGAAGATGTACTCGATGTAGGGAGGAGCGGTAGTTGGGCTTCGGTGGTGATGCAGGGTCGGCGGCAGGAGGGACATCTCGGGGAGTCATTGGTGAAGCAACGCCCGAGCGATGGGAGAGGCAGCTCAGGTGGCTTCCAATCGTTGAGGGAAGAGGCAACTTTTCAATGGGAGGGCAAAGCTCTGGACGAAGTTGTTCAGGGAGGAGGTGGATCCCAAACCACCGGTCAGAGTAGAGGAGGGACTCTGGTGGCCCGAGATTCGACGGGCGGCGGCGGCGACATCAAAGGAGAAACCCTAGCATGCGGTGGTATCGGGGTTAGAGGAAGGGGAAGAGAAGTGAAGACCTCGATGGCAGAGAAGCTTGGCCGGCCGGAGCTGGGCACGCCCCAGATCTGGGAAGCTCTCTGCGTTGGGAGAGGGGGATTTGGACTCAGCCAAGGAGAAGATTGCCCAAATTTTCATCCCCTTCGCGCACTTTATCGCTACATACCATCTCTCACTCTTGCTGATAAGTGGGCCAACTGCTGCAGAAGTAAATAAAGGGCGCGGGGAGGCAAAATATGTGGCGCGCTGGCTACCAAAAACACAAGGGAGGCTAGCTGAAGTGGGGCCTATTAAGGTGAAATTTGTTTCTCTTTTTTTTGCTAGAAAATGATCTTTCCCTAGGGTATACTGTTCATGCCTTTTCTTTACCTTGAGGAGGCCAATGAGCTCAAGGTAAAGACCTTGGCCCTAGGTAAAATGATAGTTTCTAGTAGTGTCTATTGCTATTATTTGCAACTCGAAACATGGACTACGGATTAAGCGAAGATTGGCTAAGGACGAGGTGACGATGCGCATGGGAAATGGTTCCAAAGTCGATGTGATCGCGATCGGCACGCTACCTCTACATCTACCTTCAGGATTAGTTTTAGACCTGAATAATTATTATTTGGTGCCAGCGTTAAGCATGAACATTATATCTGGATCTTGTTTGATGCGAGACGGTTATTCATTTAAATCAGAGAATAATGATTGTTCTATTTATATGAGTAATATCTTTTATGGTCATGCACCCTTGAAGAGTGGTCTATTCTTATTGAATCTCGATAGTAGTGACACACATATTCATAATATTGAAGCCAAAAGATGTAGAGTTGATAATGATAGTGCAACATATTTGTGGCACTGCTGTTTAGGTCATATTGGTGTAAAGTGCATGAAGAAACTCAATTCTGATGGACTTTTGAAATCACTTGATTATGAATCACTTGGTACTTGCGAACCATGCCTTATGGGAAAGATGACTAAAACTCCGTTCTCTGGAACAATGGAGCGAGCAACAGATTTGTTGGAAATCATACATACTGATATATGTGGTCCGATGAATGTTGAGGCTCGCGGCGGGTATTGTTATTTTATCACCTTCACAGATGATTTGAGCTGATATGGGTATATCTACTTGATGAAACATAAGTCTGAAACATTTGAAAAGTTCAAAAAATTTCAGAGTGAAGTGGAAAATCATCGTAACAAGAAAATAAAGTTTCTACGATCTGATCGTGGAGGAGAATATTTGAGTTACGAGTTTGATCTTCATTTGAAACAATGCGAAATAGTTTCACAACTCACGCCACCCAAAACACCATAGCGTAATGGTGTGTCCGAACGTTGTAATCGTACTTTACTAGATATGGTGCGATCTATGATGTCTCTTACTGATTTACCGCTATCGTTTTGGGGTTATGCTTTAGAGACGGTTGCATTCATGTTAAATAGGGCACCATCTAAATCCGTTGAGACGACAACTTATGAACTGTGGTTTGGCAAGAAGCCCAAGTTGTCATTTCTTAAAGTTTGGGGCTGCGATGCTTATGTGAAAAAGCTTCAACCTGATAAGCTCGAACCCAAATCAGAGAAATGTGTCTTCATAGGATACCCAAAGGAGACTGTTGGGTACACCTTCTATCACAGATCCGAAGGCAAGACATTCGTTGCTAAGAATGGAACCTTTCTAGAGAAGGAGTTTCTCTCGAAAGAAATGAGTGGGAGGAAAGTAGAACTTGATGAGGTAACTGTACCTGCTCCCTTATTGGAAAGTAGTTCATCACAGAAATCTGTTCCTGTGACTCCTACACCAATTAGTGAGGAAGCTAATGATGATGATCATGTAACTTCAGATCAAGTTACTACCGAACCTCGTAAGTCAACCAGAGTAAGATCCGCACTAGAGTGGTACGGTAATCCTGTTCTAGAGGTCATGTTACTTGACCATGACGAACCTACGAACTATGAGGAAGCGATGATGAGCCCAGATTCCGCGAAATGGCTTGAGGCCATGAAATCTGAGACGGGATCCATGTATGAGAACAAAGTGTGGACTTTGGTTGACTTTCCCGATGATCGGCAAGCCATCGAGAATAAATGGATCTTCAAGAAGAAGACTGACGCTGACGGTAATGTTTACTGTCTACAAAGCTCGACTTGTTGCAAAAGGTTTTCGACGAGTTCAAGGAGTTGACTACGATGAGACCTTCTCAACCGTAGCGATGCTTAAGTCCGTTCTAATCATGTTAGCAATTGCTGCATTTTATGATTATGAAATTTGGCAAACGGATGTAAAGGCTGCATTCTTGAATGGATTTCTGGAAGAAGAGTTGTATATGATGCAACCTGAAGGTTTTATTGATCCAAAGGTTACTAACAAAATGTGCAAGCTCCAGCGATCCATTTATGGACTGGTGCAAGCATCTCGGAGTTGGAATAGACGTTTTGATAGTGTGATCAAAGCATATGGTTTTATACAGACTTTTGGAGAAGCCTGTATTTACAAGAAAGTGAGTGGGAGCTCTGTAGCATTTCTAATATTATATGTGGATGACTGATGAGGACATCAATACCATTGTTACACCCACAGCCCCTGCTGCTATACATACTGGACCAATTACTAGAGCTCGCGCACGCCAATTAAATTACCAGGTACTTTCGTTTCTTGGTAATGATTCTAATGTTCATGAGAATATGATGCTGCCTAAATTGGATACATTTGTTTTGCTTACAAATGAAGGGCCTAGCTTTGAGAAGGATGAACATTGGAGCAAGAACAAGCATGGAGATGATGGCATGCGCATGGGGAACAAGAACGGAGTTACAAGTGATGATTTCAGGACGTTGAAGCCACCATAATGCGTGCATGAAGCCTTGGACGAAATATACAAGATGCTACTTCATAACTTTCGTCCAGAGGCTATTCTAGGTGCTGCGTCACCTTATTATTGGGCCAGGCCCATGTAATTTCGAAATACATAAGTATAGGCTGTTTTTAGAGTCCGTTTGTGTGGGGAAACAAGAGATAGGGTTGGTTTCGGACCCCTTCCTCAAGGGCCACGAAATTCCCCCCTCTTCCTCCATATATACAGCCCTTAGGGCGTCGTTTAGACTTTGGGTTTTGTTTAGATTAAAAGTTCGCCATAGCTGCAACTTCGCGTACTTCGTTTGTGTTCAGCGACCAGACAAAGGCGTCACAGAACTCCACCTTGATCAATAAAGCTTTCATCTTATATTCGCAATATCCAGATTGCAATCTCAGTTTCTTGCTTGTTCTTCGTTTGCTCGCAGGAAACAGACCCTCGTGGTCAGGTTGATCGTGCTCCGGCGTGGTCGATAACCTCTCGGAGTTGGTTTAGCGATTGCTAAGGCGCGACGTCCTCGCACGTTCGTAGTCGGATCGTCAAAGTCGACTTCCACCAAAGCGATATCCATCATCTCATCGAAAGACGGGACACCTTTGCCTCTATCAATGACATATTATTGATTGGAAATGATATAGAATTTCTGGATAGCATAAAAGGATACTTGAACAAGAGTTTTTCAATGAAAGACCTCGGTGAAGCTGCTTATATATTGGGCATCAAGATCTATAGACATAGATCAAGACGCTTAATTGGACTTTCACAAAGCACATACCTTGATAAAGTTTTGAAAAAGTTCAAAATGGATCAAGCAAAGAAAGGATTCTTGCCTGTGTTACAAGGTGTGAAGTTGAGTTAGACTCAATGCCCGACCACTGCAGAAGATAGAGAGAAAATGAAAGGTGTTCCCTATGCTTCAGTCATAGGCTCTATCATGTATGCAATGCTGTGTACCAGACCTGATGTGTGCCTTTCTATCAGTTTAGCAGGGAGGCACCAAAGTAATCCAGGAGTGGATCACTGGACAGCGGTCAAGAACATCCTGAAATACCTGAAAAAGACTAAGGATATGTTTCTCGTTTATGGAGGTGACAAAGAGCTCGTCGTAAATGGTTACGTCGATGCAAGCTTTGACACTGATCCGGATGACTCTAAGTCACAAACCGGATATGTGTTTATATTGAACGGTGGAGCTGTCAGTTGGTGCAGTTCTAAACAAAGCGTCATGGCGGGATCTACGTGTGAAGCGGAGTACATAGCTGCTTCGGAAGCAGCAAATGAAGGAGTCTGGATGAAGGATTTTATATCCAATCTAGGTGTCATACCTAGTGCATCGGGTCCAATGAAAATCTTTTGTGACAATACTGGTGCAATTTCCTTGGTAAAGGAATCCAGATTTCACAAGAGAACTAAGCACATCAAGAGACGCTTCAATTCCATCCGCGACCAAGTCAAGGAGGGAGACATAGAGATTTGCAAGATACATACGAATCTGAATGTTGCAGACCCGTTGACTAAGCCTCTCTCACGAGCAAAACATGATCAACACCAAGATTCCATGGGTGTTAGAATCATTACTGTGTAATCTAGATTACTGACTCTAGCGCAAGTGGGAGACTGAAGGAAATATGCCCTAGAGGCAATAATAAAGTTGTTATTTATATTTTCTTATATCATGATAAATGTATATTATTCATGCTAGAATTGTATTTACCGGAAACTTAGTACATGTGTGAATACATAGACAAACAGAGTGTCACTAGTATGCCTCTACTTGACTAGCTCGTTGAATCAAAGATGGTTAAGTTTCCTAGCCATAGACATGAGTTGTCATTTGATTAACGGGATCACATCATTAGAGAATGATGTGATTGACTTGACCCATTCCGTTAGCTTAGCACTTGATCGTTTAGTATATTGCTATTGCTTTCTTCATGACTTATACATGTTCCTATGACTATGAGATTATGCAACTCCCGAATACCGGAGGAACACTTTGTGTGCTACCAAACATCACAACATAACTGGGTGATTATAAAGGTGCTCTACAGGTGTCTCCAATGGTGTTTGTTGAGTTGACATAGATTGAGATTAGGATTTGTCACTCCGATTGTCGGAGAGGTATCTCTGGGCCCTCTCGGTAATGCACATCACTATAAGCCTTGTAAGCAATGTGACTAATGAGTTAGTTGCGGGGTGATGCATTACGGAACAAGTAAAGAGACTTGCCGGTAACGAGATTGAACTAGGTATTGAGATACCGATGATTGAATCTCGGGCAAGTAACATACCGATGACAAAGGGAACAACGTATGTTGTTATGCGGTTTGACTGATAAAGATCTTCGTAGAATATGTACGAACTAATATGAGCATCCAGGTTCCGCTATTGGTTATTGACCAGAGATGAGTCTCAATCATGTCTACATAGTTCTCGAACCCGTAGGGTCCGCACGCTTAACGTTCTGTGACGATCGGTATTATGAGTTTATGTGTTTTGATGTACCGAAGGTTGTTCGGAGTCCCAGATGTGATCACGGACATGACGAAGAGTCTCGAAATGGTCGAGACATAAAGATCGATATATTGGATGGCTATGTTTGGACATCGGAATGGTTCCGGGTGAGTTCGAGCATTTACTGAAGTACCGGGAGGTTACCGGAACCCCCCGGGGAGTGTATGGGCCTTATTGGGCCTTAGTGGGAGAGAGGAGGAGGCGGCCTCGGAGGGGGCGCGCCCCCCAAGCCCAATCCGAATTGGGAAGGGGGCCGGCCCCCCTTTCCTTCCTCCCTCTCTCCTCCTTCCTTCCTCTCCTACTCCTACTTGGAAGGGGGGTGGGGAATCCTACTCCCGATGGGAGTAGGACTCCCCTAGGGCACGCCATAGAGAGGGCCGGCCCTCCCCCTCCTCCACTCCTTCATATACGGGGGAGGGGGGCACCCCATAGACACAAGTTGATCATTGATCTCTTAGCCGTGTGCGGTGCCCCCCTCCACCATAATCCACCTCGGTCATATCGTGGCAGTGCTTAGGCGAAGCCCTACGCCGGTTGCTTCATCATCACCGTTATCACACCGTCGTGCTGACGAAGCTCTCCCTCGACACTCTGCTGGATCGTGAGTTCGTGGGACGTCACCGAGCCGAACGTGTGCAGATCGCGGAGGTGCCGTACTTTCGGTACTACGATCGGTCGATCGTGAAGACGTACGACTACATCAACCGCGTTGTCGTAACGCTTCCGCTTACGGTCTACAAGGGTACGTGGACAACACTCTCCCCTCTCGTTGCTATCCATCACCATGATCTTGCGTGTGCGTAGGATTTTTTTTGAAATTACTACGTTCCCCAACAGCACCCATCCACTATATTGCCTGATCAATTTGTAGATGCTGCACATTCGCCCTCTTTGTTGTCTAACCATGGTGCAGGTATTGGGAGATGTGCGCGGCTGGAGCTCCTGGACGAGGTTGATTCTCGGGCTCCCTCGTCCCCGACCGCTGCTTCGTCCCCGCCCGATCACGTCGATCGGCTGGCCCCTTGCATGTCCCATGCAACGTGCCCGCCCGCGCCCGCGACGGCGGCCTCTGTGCCGCGCACCAGCAACCCGGCCCAGCCGCCGCTTGTGCTGTCCGATGCCTCGGCCCAGTGGGCCGCCTCGCGTTCATCTGCGTCCCCTGCACCGACGCCTGGGCCGTCCCCGCCTGGGAGCCCTCCGCCGTCCACGTCGCCTGCGCGTCACTTGTCGTCCAGCTCGCTTGGGCCAGCGTCTCCTGCTGCGTCTACATCGTCCCCGCCTCCGACTGCATCAGTGTGTCATGACGGATGCTGCGCTCTCTTCGCCATCGTCACCGTCGGTCTCTCCGCCGTCACCGCCGGCCTCACCACCTGCTCCGCCACCTGTGTTGCGTCCTCATAAACGCAACAAAAGTGGGTTGGTTCTTCCTAAGAAGCGCACGGATGGCACGGTTTCCTGGCTTGCGACTTGCATGGCGCAGGCCCAGTCGGACCCTACTGCTGAGCCACGACACTTTCAGGCTGCCCTGAGTATCCCTCACTGGCGCACCGCGATGGAACAAGAATACCACGCTCTTCTGAAGAATGACACATGGTGTTTGGTTCCTCCCAAGGCTGGTGTCAACGTAATTTATTCCAAGTGGGTTTTCAAGGTAAAGAAACATGCTGATGGCTCTATCGAAAGATACAAGGCTAGACTGGTTGCTAAAGGATTCAAACAGTGCCATGGCCTTGATTATGAGGACACCTTTAGTCCGGTGGTCAAACCTACCACTATTCGGCTTCTGCTCTCACTGGCTATTACTCGCGGATGGTCTCTTCGTCAGCTTGATGTTCAGAATGCTTTCCTTCATGGTGTCCTTGAGGAGGAGGTTTACATGTGTCAGCCTCCCGTTTTTGTTGATCCAGCTCGTCCACAGCATCTGTGTCGTCTTGTTAAGGCGCTCTATGGTCTGAAGCAGGCTCCGCGTGCTTGGCATGCATGTCTTGGCACCACTCTTCGGGCTCATGGGTTTGTTCCCTCTATGGCCGATACCGCGTTATTCCTTCTTCAGCGTCCTACAGTTACTATGTATCTGCTGGTCTACGTTGATGATATCATCCTTGTCAGCTCCTCGGACTATGTTGCGGATCGCTTGGTTTCTGCCTTGAGTGGTGATTTTGCTGTTAAGGATCTTGGGCAGCTTCACTATTTCCTTGGGCTGGAGGTTTTGCACTCTGGTTCTGGCTTGACCCTTACTCAGCAGAAGTACTCTCTTGATATTCTTCGACGGGCTGGTATGCTACAGTGCAAGACAGCTACTACACCTATGTCCTCTACTGACAGACTATCTGCTCTCGATGGTTCTCTTCTCTCTGCTGATGAGGCTACTGAGTATCGCAGTATTGTTGGTGGCTTGCAGTACTTGACTATCACTCGTCCGGATGTCTCTTATGCTGTCAACCGTGTCTGTCAGTTTCTTCATGCACCTTGAGACTCTCACTGGACTGCGGTTAAGCGCATCTTGCGGTATATTCGGTTGACTGCTTCTTATGGCTCGCATCTGCAACCGGCCCCCTCGGGCTTTCTCTCTGCGTTCTCTGATGCAGACTGGGCTGGGAGTCCGGATGACAGACGATCAACGGGGGGATATGCAGTGTTCCTTGGTTCTAACTTGATTGCCTAGAGTGCTCGCAAACAAGCAACAGTGTCCCGCAGTAGCACTGAAGCTGAGTACAAAGCAGTTGTAAATGCCACAGCTGAGCTTATTTGGATACAGTCTTTACTCCGAGAGTTGAAGATCTCTCAGAAGCAGCCGCCGGTACTTTGGTGTGATGACATTGGTGCTACGTATTTGTCTTCAAATCCAGTCTTTCATGCTCGCACCAAACACATCGAAGTTGATTACCATTTTGTCAGGGAACGTGTTTCCCAGAAACTGCTTCTTATCAAGTTCATCTCCTCCAAAGATCAACTTGTTGACATCTTCACAAAGCCGTTGCCTTCCTCAGTTTGAAGGCTGTAGGCGCAATCTCAACCTGGTAAATTCTTCAGAGCACGGTTGATATTGAGGGAGGGTGTTAGACTCTGTATATACTGGGCCTTTTGTACACGTATTAGTGACCCCACCTGTAATTGTATTGTACATCATTATGTACCCTCTATATAATGGAAAGGTCACCCCGCGTTGGAGGTGAGCCACAAACCATAAAACCCTTGTCTATATATAATAACGAAATGTGATAAGTTTAAAGAATGGGGGTAGCTAATCATTTCTTTGTTTTATTTTGATTTTCTGGGCTACGCATCGTGGCTTTTTCTTCTTTATATACCTTGCGGTCACTAAAGGATCATATTTGTTGTTGTCAAAGAATGAGGGACAAACACTGTCATTACACTACATGCATATTTCATAAGACAATTAATGGTCCACCATCTCTCATGGTGAGTGAGAACCTTTCCATTTGTATATCAGATGTACAACGCACCACCATCTCTCGCTGAGAACCAGTTCATAGATTTTGTTAAAGTTTTACAAAGGTACCAAGCAATGGTAAGATGAGACGACAAACTTTTGAAACGACAAAGACAAATGAAGGACGGACGGCGAGATTATCGCCCAGCAATCTGAATTTCACTTCATGCGCCAAGCCCCATGGGATTCTCGTCTATTTGTAGAATCAGAACTCTCCATAATCTTTGCCAATATGCAGCCTGATCAACGCCAACCACCAGAGGTAGCTTTTGCCAGCGGTGGCGACTCTTTCTGGAACACCATGTCGTCAAGGTCCCCTTCAGACAAGTCCAACCTCTGCATCATCTCTTCAAGATCCTTCTTCTCACGATCACCACCGCCAGACAATTTGGTCGACGTACATGAAGCCATGAAGAGACCCTACAGTCGCCGAGGCAGAGAGATCGGTCTAGAACCTGGTGCTATGTCCCAAACACCCAATGAGTCACCACCAAGGCCGGGCAGCGACGCGAGGTCGCCCCTTAGTCGACCCGAGTAGGAGTCACAGGCGGGGATAGACAGATTGTGGGTGGGAAAACTCTCGACGACGGAAGGGGCCGCGCGAGGACGAAAACCCTAGCGAGAGGGTACAGGGATACCAAATCAGCATTTTCCACAATGACCCTTGGTAAGTTATCACGAATGAAATGTTCTATGTGTGCTCACCCACAAGAATTTAACGAAGTTCCCTCATGGTACATTCTTGATTCCTAATTGCGCGGAAAATATGAAAAGAAAACACAACTTTATCAAGGGCTATGGGGGAACGAGTCAGAGGCGATATGAACATATGACGTATCATATTTGTATAGAACACACAAAAAATAATTATAAGAAGCCTGCATGGATGCAAACATAGCATGAGGTGCGCCCACACCACCCAATACAAACTAGATCATTCTCTTGCAAACCGTTTCAAACCTACGATGGCAAAGCCCGCTTGTTTCCATTCGACAATCTCGTCCAGAATCTGCCTCGCTAGCTGAATAGGCACCCTTCACGTCAGGGTGAATGCAACAGTGGTCGAGCGAACGGAGTTGCATGTGTGTGCTAAACGCAACGAGCTCTTCGTGCAATGCCGGAATTGCAGTTTTGGAGAAGCTATAAACCCTTACTACTACGTCGAAGGAGGTAAAGCACATTAGAGCGTCTACAACCAGAGATTTCATATCCGTCACAAACGTCCGGGCGGCCTGCCCGGTTACTATCCGGACATGATTTTGCCAGCAAACTGGCCGCCCCAAAACAGTCCAAACATTTGAGCTGTCTGGCACTTCCTATACCCTATTCATATGTGGGGCGGATGTGAAAAGCCTAGATGCGCCGGACGCGTCAGCCTTGTAGGATGTGGCCCGCTATGGCCCGCCACAAATACCCCACCAACAGACGAAGCCCTAGTCAAAAGTCCACACTCAAATCGCCCTGCTTCACTCCACTTCACTCTCATACTTCTCCCCTCCACCATGGCCGGCTTCGGCAGTTCCTCTGGCAACAAGCCCGATCCCATCGATTGGTACAGGCTCTTGAAGAAGGACGACTCCGGCAACGAGGCTCTGGATGACGAGGAGCTTGCACTCCACATTGCCATCGAGCGATCGCAGGTAAACATTGGCGGGAGCTCAAGCTCTGCCTCGTCCCCGGTTGCCCGATGACGCATTGAGGCCAAGTGTCGCGACCCGTCGTGCTCCGTGCCGCTTCGCCGGGCAAGCTAGTCCCCTTTCCCTCTGGTCTGAGCTCCTCCAGGGGCAGCGTTGGGTGCTAGTGCCCGCACCAAGCCAGTGGATGAGGATGCCAGAGTCGAGGCCAAAGCCGCCCGCCGCGAGAGGCAGCGGGCGGCGCAGAGAGTCACGGAGCCTAGCTCCTCCTGCACACACGCGAGATCCGCTCTTGTCGACTCGAAGGATCAGGTCCAACCAACGGCTTTTCTCCACGCAGTCCGCAACCATGGACGCTCACCGCCACCGCCGCTCCCACGCGCACTCCCCTCCCCCCGTCGGGGACGCGTCACCTCGCGCGCAGCCACCCCCGCTCGGCGAGCGCCTACGCGCGGAGCACACCTACATGTACGCGCAGATGGTGGAGATGCAGACTATGTTCGATCGGATGGAGCAGGCGCGAGCCGATGGGAACAGGAAGGTCCTGCCGACAAGGCACCAGAAGACATGGCGAGAGCAGAAGAGGTTGCTCGGCGAGTACGAGGAGTTGGAGGAGCGTGCGCGTGAGGTGCGGCTCAAGATTACTCGCGCCGGGGCAGCGCAGCCCATGCCTCCGCGCGAGCTCGAGTCACACCCCCGTGAGCTCATGATCAAGTAAACGCGAATCTGCTCTTGTGAAGATGGGTTTCTTTGCGTCCGTGGCATTCTCGATCGATTGTAGTCTTGGTTGCTTATGAACTGAAAATTGTCACTTTTCTATTGGCCAGGATACTACTCCTACATGCTAGTCTCTACATGTTTCAGCTAAGACGATTTGAGCATACTTGCTAATGAATGTTCCTTAGATGTTCTGAGGTTCAGAAACAGAACTTGTGCATGTTGTTTCACAATATGCACAATTTGCTTCTTGTTTGTCAATTTATTATTACAAGGGCTAATTTGGTTGTTGGGATCAAAAACCTTGGGCAGTAAACCCCCCAAATTGCGTTTCCCTGCTCACCTGGGAAAATACCTGTTATGAGAGGAGGGAACTTGTAAAACAAAAAAAAAGGGTCATTATAATGAAAACTGACCACACAAATGGGTCATAGCAATTCCAGAATATAAACTATTCCGTTTTCCACAAGTTGAAGGTACAAAATTAATATAGTAATTTGAAAGAAAATTCAGGAAAATCCAAGTATACAAATAATTGGAAAATCAACAGAATATTTGACTCACACGTGTACCAGTCTTACATGTCAAGTATAGTATGCTAATTATGCTTCAAAACTGAAAATGCTAATTATAATCACAAGTCCAGAAAGATACTACAATATTACTCTATGTTCCTTGTAAAAAACCGCAGTTATGTTAACTGTCAATCTAAACTGTGAATAACTCTCGTCAACTTCTTGAACATCTCCATTGACTTGCGGCAAGGAACCTGTGGAGAAAGATGTATTGAAAGAATGACCCCCAGGCACACATACAAACTCAAGGTAAATCGGCCATGGAAAGATGCAACTGGTTATACCAGTTCGACTCGACCTTTTTAGATTAGTGGTTGTCTACTGTCACACACTGCAAACGAATACATCGATCACCGGCTAGTTGGATGGGGTGTGGTCTGGTTCATATTAGTTGGAGCAATATCCATAACTGATCTATTGTGAGGTTGTTGGCAGAGCGTCTTCTTTGGTTGACATGTTGCAGATTAAGTAGCTCCACCCTACAAAAACAATATCCAATTTTTGCACGGGTGCACAGTCAGTAGGATTAAATGTCAATATTTCTTGTAAAGATTAAACCCATCCAACCAGCCATCAATCAAACCTGTAGTTTTATTGGAACAAAAGAAACATTTACCAAACCAAAACACTGGACGATTTCCCTGAATGAATTAGTATTTGGAGATCACTACATTGCACCATTCCCAATAATCTAATCAGGCAGCCCTATCTTCTGGTTCGAATTCAGAACAAATCAAGAAGAAATATGCATGATAAGGATAATGCACTGTGTGAATAATGTTGTATAAGTACTCCCTGGTCCCCTTAAAAAGGCCACTTTGAACATTGACAGGGTTTTGAGAACATAACTTTGACCGCGGATTTTTACAACAATAAATTTATGAATTCCAAAAAAATTAAAGTGGCAAAGTACCTTTTGAGACAAATTCACACTTCTCATTTTCATGTTCTAGTGTTAAAAGGTATTAGCAGTAAAAAGATTGAAAGTTTGACTACCTACCATTGCCAACACAAATAAACAGCACGTTATTGACTAAAATGGCATGGAACAAATCCACTTAGGCTGACTATTGCGCAATGACTAACCATATAAACCAGGAGGTAACAAACTTCATGATCCAGCTGAGCAGCAAAAAATGCAGAACTATGCAATGATGGATATTTGGGCAGATAACACAGCTGCCGAAATTTCTAAGCTATTCTGGGTTGCAGAAAAATTCAGGATCCAACTCACAGAGCAACAAATTTAGCAGGTGTTGGACTAATAACATGAACTATTTGCAAGATAGTTTCATATAAATAAAAAGAATATTCATATCCAATTGGTGCTATTGTCAACCACATGCAGAAACAATGGAGAAAACTGAATGACCAAAAAAAAAAGGATCTGGAGGAAGTTCAGGTAAAGAAAAAGAAAACCAGTGGACCGGAGCACCTGCTGCCACGGCCGCTACAATGTGGATGAACTGTCTGCTGCCGCCAGGAACCTCACTATCGGCTCGCTGACTTCAAGGAGAAGATGAAGCAGAGGGAGGCGATGGAGGAGGATCATGCCATCATCGGGTGCCGTGTCCTCTGGCAACCGCAGCCCTTCACCCCCATGATGGTAGCCACACAGAAGAGGCCAATATCGGAGGGGAGGGCGCCGCAGTGGTGTAGCAACAAGCACGGCAGGAGGAGCCACTGCCGCTTGGAACAGGAAGAGGAAGAGAAGGCAATAGCGGCAGCTGCTCCTTGGCCCATATAGGAAAAGAAAGGATCTTGGTTAAGTTTCCTGTGTTCCAGCAAGTTTTAGTGCAAACCTCAAATGGAGATGCACTATGCTGAATGCTGGAACCAAGTTTTTTTACCAGCACCAAACAAACATGCTAGGATAATGTTCTCTATGCAAGACCAAGGACAAAGCAGATAATCGTTAACCAATCGCTTGGTGTGTCAACTTACGAAACTACCTTACCTATGCTAATATTAGACACCCTAATTTCGCCAGACTATACCAAAGTATTTTTAGTTTTACTAACAATACGATTATTAAAAGTACATAGCAGAAACGGCAGAAATATCAGTAAAACAGAGCTCTGTTGGTTAGCGGAGAAATGCAAACACCAAACATGTGCCACTAATAGTTAGGAGACCGTAAAATAACATACAGTTAGAAACTAAGAATCATACGCTCATGTACGTTGCCTACTGCAGCATTTCTTTACTTCCCTGAGAACTTGTATAAGCAATACCTTAATATACGTTTGATGCATGTATCCAGGTTAGTCCAGCACAAACTTGCTGGACTCTGGATGCATATTTCATTCAACATATGATGGGTGAATGTGTGTCGATCGCAATACCCCTACAAAAAAATAGTGTGTCACAATAATATATATGCTGTGCCTTTGACATGCATGCTATGTTCCCACCCTCCTCGTAGTCTTAATCCAATTTGCAACAGATTTGGGATCTGCATGAAGAAAACATCTACCAGTACAAAATAATAATAATCTGCAACTGAAAATTCAGAAGAAGAAAAAAGGAGGCAGGACATCTCTAGATCAGTCCAGCTCTGTACCATCCATCAAGATAAGTAGAGATAACTGAAGTTGCTAGGCGAGTCCTCCAATATCTATCTCAAATACAAATAGAGTTCTGCTAGATTTATGCAGCAATGAGGCTCCAGACGCACCATGTCTGAGTTAGATTCTGTTCAAATGATTAAAATTAAATTGTGTAGCACACACTCATAAAAATTTCTGAACTTATGCATGGGTGAACCTAACGCAACTAATCGAAACTGAAATCAAGCTTCTCTCCAGACATCACACTAAAAAGGCAACTAAAAAAAGGTCAGGTGCAGGTCCTGTGTATACTCTATGCCTCCTCTTTCAATTCATTTCGTTGATTAATGACACAGAGATAAGTGTGCTTACAGTCACAAGTAACAACAAATAACTTGGAAAACCAAATACAGCCGAGAGGCAAATCAAAGAAAACAGACTAGAGACTACATGCTCCCTGTAGCAAATGAGTGCATACTGTATAATTGGAAAAGAAATTTACGGGAATGCACCAAAGACTGTCCATCTGCTGCGGATGTGGATCCGGAGAGCCTCGTAGAGCCGTCGGAGTTGGAGGTGCGCCGGCCTACGGCATGGACATCAAGGCGCCGGCTGTACAGCCTTGGGGAACATTTTCAGCTGAAGGCATTGGGGTAATGAGCGCGTCGATAATCAGAGGCACAATCATGTGCGGCTGTGGAAGGCGGAGGCAGAGGTCATGGATGACGAGGGGAAGGGGTGGCCGTGGGATTTAGGGTTGTGGCCTGTGGGGTCGGTGGACAGAGGGACGTAGCGGTGGAGGCCATGGAGGTCGCCGTCGCCGCAGCAGCAGATGAAGGAGCGAGCAGTGGGCGGAGCATGCGGCGGCGAAGTGGCGTCGAGGGTTGTGAGACTTTTTTTTAGGTGAGGGTTGTGTGACTTGTGAGACTTGAGAGGGACTTAGAGGGTGCTTGATACCTTTTAGTCCCATGACTAAAAGTAGTTTTAGTCCCATGACTAAAAGTAGTGGGACTAAAACTTGCTAGCCTCATCCATATTTGGATCTAAATACTAAAGAGACTAAAATCAAGTTAATGAGCATTTATTATCCTCTAAACCCTCCAATCCAGAACTCGTCTGTGTTAAAGGAGAGGACTTAAATAAGGAGAGAGATGACTAATCCACATTTTAGTAGGGGTACCCTTGACTAAATTTTTTTAGTCACAGGACTAGTTTTAGCCTCTCTTTAGTCAGGGGTGCTTGAAACTTTAGCCTCTTAAATAGACTATTTTTAGTCAGACTAAAATAAGTCTTTTGGATCCAAACACCCTCTCACACGCGCGTAGCCTGGCCCAGAGGCCATGAGAGCACGCCTTACGCCAGTTTTTTGCTACTCCAAACTACACGAGTGTTAAACGTTTTACATTATTGGACAGAGGGAGTAGCTTTTTTGGGCTATTCTAGAAGCCCAACCAATTTGTTTTGAATCCTATTAGTTAAGTCTTAATTTCCTTAAATAAAAAACTAGTTAAGTCTTAATAGGCTTCTAAAAAATAAACCTATATGATAAGTGCCACATGTGTGGCACGAACCACTCCGGCCCTGACGCTATTTACAACTAAAGTTGCCATCCAAAGAAAAATGAACAAAAAAAATTGAAACTTGCCATCTGAAAAGGAAATTGCCATGCTTGACAACTAGTTGTCATACTCGCGTAACTAAACTTGCCATAAAGAATGTTCGGAGTTGCCATGTGTTCGTGCCACACGTGTGACATTTATCAGGGTTCAAAATAAATTTGGTTGAGCTTTTAGAATAAACTAGTTAGAGGCAGCTTATTCCAGCTTATTCAAAAGAACTGACCCTTTAGAGCATCAACCCGACTCCTCAAACGTTTTCTATTCGGGCAGACCACGGTCACCGGTCATAAAATCTCGATCGGGTCGCACCCCTCATGTCGCCCTATATGTTCGGGCTGACCGACACCCCTCATATCTAGCCCATGTCTAGGGCAGATATGGGGAGGCCCGGACATGCCCGGGTGCGCCCGCCACGCCAGACCACACTGTGACCCATGTCGTCCCCACCCTGTCTTCACAAATAACCGAAGTCGGACGATCAAACCCTAGTCAACCACATTATTTCGACCTCTTTGTTCCACTTTTGTCTCCTTTCCTTCCTCTCTTCGCACTACCCCCTGCCATGGCCGAGAACGGATCCGATAGTGACCCTAACTCCATCGACTAGAGAAGCTCATCACGGACTCCTCGAGCCCGTCCGCACCGAACAATGAGGAGCTAGCGCTCCGCATTGCCCTCAGCCGATCGCGGATGCACTGCGACGCCGAGCTCCTCGTCCACAGCATCGACAACGGCCTGGTTGGGCAGCTACAACTCTGCGGCGCCCCGCGGCCGCATGACGCTGTCCCTGCCTTCTTGGTCAGGAGGCAGGGGACCAGTGGTGCCTGGCACCGCCAACAGTTGCTTCTCCTGGGCGCCACTGGGTCCTCGTGCCCACAAGCCAGTTGGAGTTTGAGGGCCCCGCGTATCGACGCGCAAGGAAGAGGGCTGCGGAGGCGGCCGCTAGGCTCTCCAAGTGCGTGTCTTGCAATTCCATGCCGGAGTTGTTGCCGCCTGCCAACGACGACGTCGTGGCCCTTCGTGACGCCATCTGCCATTCCCACATGTTCGTGGAGATGAACGCACGCCGACGTCGCTGCAAAAAGCAATGACGCTCTGCATCGGGCTCGAGGAGTCCGAGCGGTTGGTGAGGCATAGGGCGGCGTCAGCGAAGAGAACCGCACGGCTCGCGAGGGAGCAGGCCCACGCCGCCCATCACATGGTGGGGATCGTCAGTTCCTCCTCCTCCTTGGACATCGGCATGACGGATAAGACGCTCCGCCTGCCGCCAATGCCTATGCTGAGGACCCCCCCCCCCACCCCCGCCGAGAGCCCAATGGGGAGGGGTCAGCGAGGAAGTGGTGAAGTCTGGTTGCTCTTTTTATTTTATTTTAGATATCAATCTATCATTTAGTTAAGTGATGAACTATGGCATGCCCTTTTTGATCGGATTGTAATAACTTTTAATCTCCTATCTATGAGAGATTGATATGTTTGTTCTATCTATGTTGGACTGCTATGTTCATATGTTCTATAATGATCTACGTAGTTTGCATGGGTTTGTATGGATTTGGGTGTGGACAAATTGGGGTGTGGTTGTGGAGTGGGATGAATGGGGTATGTCTGGTCACTTCCAGCAGACGGGTCTGCGGGCGTATTGGGCACCAAATTAGGCAACCACGGCTGTATATGCTCTTATCACTCCGCCTGCTTTAGAACCCATTTTTTTAAATGGCAGGATTCATGTATTCATTAAGAAGAAAAGATTTCCCCGGTTAATTAGGAAAAATCAGGCAAAACCTAGAGAGTTGTCTTGTTAATTATGTAAAACCAGATGAAAACCATCACAATCGCCAAGCGGTACACATGGGATACCCACGCACACGACTCTAAAGAGGGCCTCGTTGAGACAACATGCAGGCGTCATCTTCATCACTCCTCCCCTAGAACGCGCCATCGCCTCCCTAAAATCTAAGCAAACATCTTCAACTTCGCCATAGGCGATCGTCACTCAACACACGTTGTAAAGACAATGTGAAGTTCTTTGAAGGTTTGTGCCACAACTCAGCCACCTGCAACTAGACATCGCAATTCTGACTCTAGCGATGCACTACGAAGGAGAACTAATCGAGAACCGATGCACCGAGTGGGGTAAACATGTCTCCTTATATTTTAGCAACAAAAGGTTTAAAGACTTAGATATAAGCTTTAAGTTTTTACCTTGGTTACCATTTTAGGGGAACATTTCATAATGTTATTCATTTGGATTGGGTAATTCGGCACTCTTCAATATCATCCCTTGCTTAGGGGAATCATTCAACGAAGCATAGTTGGACATTAGCATAGATAAATCAAAATTATTTTCCTCCTCTAGTTTGTCATTATTGCCAACACTAGATATCTCAAATAAGATACCTAGCGAATCATGATAATTATCATCCTCAACTTGAGAGTGACATTCCTGCATGCAAAATTTATTAGCATCAAATTCACCCAAACTAGAGACATCATCATGCTCTTGTTCCTACATATTAGTATCATCTTGCGATTTTCTTCATGGCAACGATATTATTGACAAATATAATTTATTGGATTCTCCTTACATTGTATCTAATCAACCAGTTTACCCTTGTTGCGAGCTTGGACAATTTCAATCTCTAAAAATAGCATCCTTGTGCTTGTGTGCAACACATACCGGATGACATCCTCGATGGCATCAATCTTACAACTATTGTTGTAAGATGTTACCATCTCATCATAGATCTTTGTGCATTGGAAGTTAATATGTATTGAGACCAAACATATCTGTATGAAACTTGATACGTATGACATAACATATATCCAATGTGTTTAATACGTTTAGCATCTCTCAAATCAATCATGATCTTCTTAAGGATTACATCGTCAAAGAATGTATTAAGTGCGTACAGAAAATTACTGCCGAAAGTGGGTGATGGGGATGGGTGATCAATCCATTCCTCTTCTTCCTCTTCCTCGCCGCTCTCTTCTTCTTCTAAGCACACTTGTTCGTCCATGGATTTCAGGGGTTATTATTTGTCGTCCACATTATTTTGCCGCAAGTTAGTTTTGTGATTGTATAATTCAAGTACTCTTACCAGTTTTTGCATCCTAGCATCAATGTCGGCTTGTTAACTCTTCTTAGAGTATGACCATTTCTTCATTGGTAGCCAAACACGGTAGACTTGTATCATCTCTCATCACTTGTTGCAATATTTCTGAGTTGGCATCTCGGAAGACATAATAAGTAGTTTTAATTTTTTGGGCGATTAAGTAAAGAATGTAATATAAATAACAAAAAATAAAATAAATGATGGAGAAGGTAACGACCAAGCGTTATGCTCCCCAGAAACGGCGCTAGAAAAATTGATGACCTGCAAGTGCATAGAGTTATTGTGATTCGTGATAAGTAGAGTTTGTCAGTCTCACAGGAGCGACGCCCATGCAAATACCATCCCCACAGATACGTCGTCACTAATGCGGCAATGTTCATAGCAAAATCATTATCAAGAAATAGTCTATTTCATCAGTTGCTAGGAAAGGGATAATAAAAGGGGTTTTGCTAAACTACAAACTAGAACACAAAACAAACTAAATTAGAACATAAAGTAAAATAGGTTGTTACTGTAAGATTAAGTAGAGAGAAAGGCGGTATCTAGTATTTCAGTCTCACTAGTACTAGAGGGGCAACTAAATGGCTGCCACAAACTAGTATTACAGGTGGTACTTCTTAGATTACTAAATAATATCCTATGCTTTTTATTCATGGGCTGTCACTCACAACGAACCCAAGGATCACATGGTTTCATCCATCTACGTGTTGTTTCCCTTTCTGTCACTGGGATCGGGCACCACAAGATTGAACCCAAAGCTAAGCACTTCTCCCATTGCAAGAACGATCAATCTAGTAGGCCAAACCAAACTGATAATTCGAAGAGACTTGCAAATATAACCAATCATGCATAAAAGATTTCAGAGAAGAATCAAATATTGTTCATAGATAGACTTGATCATAAACCCACAATTCATCGGATCTCGACAAACACACCGCAAAAAGAGTTACATCGAATAGATCTCCAATAAGATCGAGGAGAACTTTGTATTGAGATCCAAAGAGAGAGAAGAAGCCATCTAGCTAATAACTATGGACCCGAAGGTCTGAAGTAAACTACTCACACATCATCGGAGGGGCCATGGAGTTGATGTTGAGGCCCGCCGTGATCAATGCCCCCTCCGGCGGAGCTCCGGAAAAGGCCCCAAGATGGGATCTCTTGGGTACAGAAGGTTGCGGCGGTGGAAATAGGGTTTCGTGGTGCTCCTGGATGTTTTCGGGGTATGTGAACATATATAGGAGGAAGAAGTAGGTCGGTTGAGCCACGAGGGGCCCACGAGGGGGAGGGCGCGCCCAGGGGTAGGCGCGCCCCCTGCCTCGTGGACACCTCGTCCGTTTCTTGATGTCCACTCCAAGTCCTCTGGATCACGTTTGTTCCAAAAATCACGCTCCCGAAGGTTTCATTCCTGTTGGACTCCGTTTGATATTCCTTTTCTACGAAACATTGAAATAGGCAAAAAAGCAGCAATTTGCACTGGGCCTTGGGTTAATAGGTTAGTCCCAAAAATAATAGAAAAGTAAAATAAAGCCCATTAACATCCAAAACAGATAATATAATAGTATGGAACAATAAAAAATTATAGATACGTTGGAGACATATCAGCATCCCAAGCTTAATTCCTGCTCGTCCTCGAGTAGGTAAATGATAAAAACAGAATTTTTGATGTGGAATGCTTTCTAGCATGTTCTTCAATGTATTTTTCTCTATTGTGGCATGAATGTTCAGATCCGAAAGATTCAAGATAAAAGTTTATTGTTGACATAAAAATAGTAATACTCTAAGTATGCTAATCAAGCAATTATGTCTTATCAAAATACCATAGCCAAAGAGAACTTATCCCTACAAAGTCATATAGTTTGGCCATGCTTCATTTTCGTCACACAAAATGCTCCCATCATGCACAACCACGATGACAAGCCAAGCAATTGTTTCATACTTAGCCTTTTCAAACTCTTTCAACTTTTACGCAATATATGAGCGCGAGCCATGGACATAACACTATGGGTGGAATAGAATATGATGATTGAGGTTGTGTGAGAAGAAAAAGGGAGAAAGTCTCACATTGACGCGGCTAATCAATGGGATATGGAGATGCCTACCGATTGATGCCAATGCAAGGAGTAGGGATTGCCATGCAACAGATGCACTAGAGCTATAAATATATGAAACCTCATCAAAGAAACTAAGTGGGTGTGCATCCAACTTGCTTGCTCACGAAGACCTAGGGCATTTGAGGAAGCCCATCATTGGAATATACAAGCCAAGTTCTATAATGAAAAATTCCCACTAGTATATGAAAGTGACAAAATAAGAGACTCTCTATCATGAAGATCATGGTGCTACTTTGAAGCACAAGTGTGGAAAAAGGATAGTAACATTGTCCCTTCTCTCTTTTTCTCTCATTTTTTTATTTTTATATGGGCCTTCTTTTCTCTTTTTTTATTATTATTCGTCCGGAGTCTCATCCTGACTTGTGGGGGAATCATAGTCTCCATCATCCTTTCCTCACATGGGACAATGCTCTAATGATGATCATCACACTTTTATTTACTTACAACTCAAGAACTACAACTCAATACTTAGAACAAAATATGACTCTATGTGAATGCCTCCGGTGGTGTACCGGGATTGCGATGAATCAAGAGTGACATGTATGAAAAATTAAGCATGGTGGCTTTGCCACAAATACGATGTCAACTACAGGATCATGCAAAGCAATATGACAATGATGATGCGTGTCATAATAAATGGAACGGTGGAAAGTTGCATGGCAATACATCTCGAAATGGCTATGGAAATGCCATAATAGGTAGGTATGGTGGCTGTTTTGAGGAAGATATAAGGAGGCTTCTGTGTGATAGAGTGTATCATATCACGGGGTTTGGATGCACCGGCGAAGTTTGCACCAACTCTCAAGGTGAGAAAGGGCAATGCACGGTACCAAAGAGGCTAGCAATGATGGAAGGGTGAGAGGCGTATAATCCATGGACTCAACATTAGTCATAAAGAACTCACATACTTATTGCAAAAACCTACAAGCCATTGAAACCAAGCACTACGCGCATGCTCCTAGGGGGATAGATTGGTAGGAAAAGACCATCGCTCGTCCCCGACCGCCACTCATAAGGAAAGCAATCAAAGAACACCCCATGCTTCAAATTTGTCACACAACGTTTACCATACGTGCATGCTACGGGACTTGCCAACTTCAACACAAGTATTCATCAATTTCACAATTACTCAACTAGCACACCTCTAATATTACCACCTTTATATCTCAAAACAACTATCAAGCATCCAACTTATCTTAGAATTTAAAATTTATAACCAAAGTGAATTACCATGCTGTTCTAAAGGACTCTCAAAATGATATAAGTGAAGCATGAGAGATCAATTATTTCTATAAAATAAAACCACCGCCGTGCACTAAAAGATATAAGCGAAGTACTAGAGCAAAAATTATCCAACTCAAAAGATATAAGTGAAGCACATAGAGTATTCTAATAAATTCCAATTCATGTGTGTCTCTCCCAAAAGGTGCGTACAGCAAGGATGATTGTGGTAAAATAAAAAGCAAAGACTCAAATCATATAAGACACTCCAAGCAAAACACATATCATGTGGCGAATAAAAATATAGCTCCAAGTAAAGTTACCGATGGACTTAGACGAAAGAGGGGATGCCTTCCGGGGCATCCCCAAGCTTAGGATTTTGGTTGTCCTTGGATTTTACCTTGGGGTGCCTTGGGCATACCCAAGCTTAGGCTCTTGCCACTCCTTGTTCCATAATCCATCAAATCTTTACCCAAAACTTGAAAACTTCACAACACAAAACTTAAAGAAAAATCTCGTGAGCTCCGTTAGTAAAAGAAAACAAACCACCACTTCAAGATACTGTAATGAACTCATTCTTTATTTATATTGGTGTTAAACCTACTGTATTCCAACTTTTCTATGGTTCATAAACTCTATTACTAGCCATAGATTCATCAAAATAAGCAAACAACACACCAAAAACAGAATCTGTCAAAAACAGAACAGTCTGTAGTAATCTGTAGGTTTCGAATACTTCTGGAACCCCAAAAATTCTAAAATAAATTGCTGGACGTGAGGAATTTATCTATTAATCATCTTCAAAAAGAATTAACTAAATAGCTGATACGTCTCCAACGTATCTATAATTTTTGATTGTTTCATGCTATTATATATTCTGTTTTGGATGTTTAATGGGCTTATTTATAAACTTCCATATTATTTTTGGGACTAACCTATTAACCGGAGGCCCAGCCCAAATTGCTATTTTTTTTGCCTATTTCAGTGTTTCGCAGAAAAAGGATATCAAACGGAGTCCAAACGGAATGAAACCTTCGGCAGCGTGATTTTTGGAACAAACGTGATCCAGAGGACTTGGAGTGGACGTCAAGCAACCAACAAGGCGGCCACAAGGCAGGGGGGCACACCTACCCCCCCAGGCGCACCCTCCACCCTCGTGGGCCCCTCGTGGCTCCACCGACCTACTTCTTCCTCCTATATATATATACCTACGTACCCCAAAACCATCGAGGAGCACCACGAAAACCTAATTCCACCGCCGCAACCTTCTGTACCCGTGAGATCCCATCTTGGGGCCTTTTCTGGCGTCCTGCCGGAGGGGGCATTGATCACGGAGGGCTTCTACATCAACACCATAGCCTCTCCGATGATGTGTGAGTAGTTTACCTCAGACCTTTGGGTCCATAGTTATTAGCTAGATGGCTTCTTCTCTCTCTTTGGATCTCAATACAAAGTTCTCCTCGATTCTCTTGGAGATCTATTCGATGTAATCTTCTTTTGCGGTGTGTTTGTCGAGATCCAATGAATTGTGGGTTTATGATCAAGATTATCTATGAACAATATTTGAATCTTCTCTGAATTCTTTTATGTATGATTGGTTATCTTTGCAAGTCTCTTCGAATTATTAGTTTGGTTTGGCCTACTAGATTGATCTTTCTTGCAATGGGAGAAGTGCTTAGCTTTGGGTTCAATCTTGTGGTGCTCGATCCCAGTGACAGTAGGGGGAACGACACGTATTGTATTGTTGCCATCGAGGATAAAAAGATGGGGTTTATATCATATTGCATGAGTTTATCCCTCTACATCATGTCATCTTGCTTAAAGCGTTACTCCGTTCTTATGAACTTAATACTCTAGATGCATGCTGGATAGCAGTCGATGTGTGGAGTAATAGTAGTAGATGCAGGCAGGAGTCGGTCTACTTGTCACGGACGAGATGCCTATATACATGATCATACCTAGATATTCTCATAACTATGCTCAATTCTATCAATTTCTCGATAGTAATTCGTTTACTGATACGTCTCCAACGTATCTATAATTTTTGATTGCTCCATGCTATATTATATTCTGTTTTGGACATTATTGGGCTTTATTATACACTTTTATATTATTTTTGGGACTAACCTATTAACCGGAGGCCCAACCCAGAATTGCTGTTTTTTTTGCCTATTTCAGAGTTTCACAGAAAAAGAATATCAAACGGAGTCCAAATGGAATGAAACCTTTGGTAACGTGATTTTCGAAACGAACGTGATCCAGAGGACTTGGACCCTACGTCAAGACATCAACCAGGAAGCCACGAGGTAGGGGGCGTGCCTATCCCCTGGGCGCGCCCTCCACCCTCATGGGGCCCACGTTGCTCCACCGACGTACTTCCTCCTCCTATATATACCTACGTACCCCCAAACTACCACATACGGAGCCAAAAACCTAATTCCACCGCCGCAACCTTCTGTACCCGTGAGATCCCATCTTGGGGCCTTTTCCGGAGCTCCGCCGGTGGGGGCATCGATCACGGAGGGCTTCTACATCAACACCATAGCCTCTCCGATGATGTGTGAGTAGTTTACCTCAGACCTTCGGGTCCATAGTTATTAGCTAGATGGCTTCTTCTCTCTTTTTGGATCTCAATACAATGTTCTCCCCCTCTCTCGTGGAGATCTATTCGATGTAATCTTCTTTTGTGGTGTGTTTGTTTAGACCGATGAATTGTGGGTTTATGATCAAGTTTATCTATGAACAATATTTGAATCTTCTCTGAATTCTTTTATGTATGATTGGTTATCTTTGCAAGTCTCTTCGAATTATCAGTTTGGTTTGGCCTACTAGATTGATCTTTCTTGCAATGGGAGAAGTGCTTAGCTTTGGGTTCAATCTTGCGGTGTCCTTTCCCAGTGACAGTAGGGGCAGCAAGGCACGTGTTGTATTGTTGCCATCGAGGATAACAAGATGGGGTTTACATCATATTGTATGAGTTTATCCCTCTACATCATGTCATCTAGCTTAAAGCGTTACTCTGTTCTTATGAACTTAATACTCTAGATGCATGCTGGATAGCGGTCGATGTGTGGAGTAATAGTAGTAGATGTAGACAGGAGTCGGTCTACTTGTCTCGGATGTGATGCCTATATACATGATCATACCTAGATATTCTCATAACTATGCTCAATTATGTCAATTGCTCAACAGTAATTTGTTCACCCACCGTAATATTTATGCTCTTGAGAGGAGCCACTAGTGAAACCTATGGCCTCCGGGTCTATTTTCCATCATATTAATCTCCCATCAACAAGTTATTTCTAGCATCGTTTTTATTTTACTTTCTTTACTTTACATCTTTATCATAAAAATACCAAAAATATTATCTTATCATATCTATCAGATCTCACTCTCGTAAGTGACCGTGAAGGGATTGACAACCCCTTATCGCGTTGGTTGCGAGGATTTATTTGTTTGTGTAGGTGCGAGGGACTCGTGCGTGGCCTCCTACTGGATTGATACCTTGGTTCTCAAAAACTGAGGGAAATACTTACGCTACTTTGCTGCATCACCCTTTGCTCTTCAAAGGAAAACCAACGCAGTGCTCAAGAGGTAGCAAGAAGGATTTCTGGCGCCGTTGCCGGGGAGTCTACGCAAAAGTCAACATACCAAGTACCCATCACAAACCCTTATCTCCCGCATTACATTATTTGCCATTTGCCTCTCGTTCTCCTCTCCCCCACTTCACCCTTGCCGTTTTATTCGCCCTCTCTTTTCCACTCGCCTTTCTTTCGCCATGTCAGAATCAAAAAGGGTTAGGGGTTCTCTCCCGGGTTTTAGTACCTTGGATAACCCCTCTGTCCTCTCTAAGCTCATAAACAATGATGCTGTAGAAAGACCTACCGGGGTCATCAATGAAAGTCTGAATAATTTTGATGAAGATGATTCCGGAATATTTCGTTATTTACTTGACGAGTCTTTGAAAGATGCTTGGGATAGGCTTTTAAGGATCCGAGTTAGCTATGTGCCCCAATATCAAATTGAGGTTTACCTAAAGAGCTTTTATGTTGGGTTGCCCGCTTCGTTCAAGCAAGTTTTAGATTCTATTTTGAAGAGGGTTTTCTTGAAGGGGATCCCATAGATACCTATGAAAAGATGAAAACTGTATTTGGGCACCCCATGAATGAGAAGGTCGATTCTACCTCTCTTTTGCTCTCTTATCAAAACGAAACTATCAAAGGGATAAAGGCTAGCTTAGATGCAAATTTTTGTAACGTGCTTAATCTTTCTTCCACCATTAATGGCCATGTGCTCTATCAGAATAGAAAGATTAATGCTATAGATAATAAGTTTTCCCTTTTCTTCCCTAATACCAAAGATGGCAATACCTAGATCTATCCTTGCTACTATGCCTAGCTAGGGCCGTTAAATGATAGCGCTTGTTGGGAGGCAACCCAATTTTATTTTTAGTTTTTTGCCTTTTGCTTCTGTTTAGGAATAAATCTTTGATCTAGCCTCTGGTTAGATGTGTTTTTATGTTTTAATTAGTGTTTGTGCCAAGTTTAACCTATAGGATCTTCTTCGATGATAGTTATTTGATCTTGCAGAAAATTCCAGAAACTTTCTGTTCACGAAAATAATTGTTAAAAATCACCAGAACGTGATAAAATATTGATTCCAATTTCTGCTGATCAATAAACAAATTTTCTAGGTCGTCCTATTTTTGCTGAATTTTTGGAGTTCCAGAAGTTTGCGTTAGTTACAGATTACTGCAGACTGTTCTGTTTTTGACAAATTCTGTTTTTCGTGTGTTGTTAGCTTATTTTGATGAATCTATGGCTAGTAAAATAGTTTATAAACCATAGAGAAGTTGGAATACAGTAGGTTTAACACCAATATAAATAAAGAATGAGTTCATTACTGTACCTTGAAGTGGTCTTTTGTTTTCTTTCGCTAACGGAGCTCACGAGTTTTTTTTTTAAGTTTTGTGTTGTGAAGTTTTCAAGTTTTGGGTAAAAGATGATGGATTATGGAACAAGGAGTGGCAAGAGCCTAAGCTTGGGGATGCCCATGTCCCCCCAAGATAATCTAAGGACACCAAAAAGCCAAAGCTTGGGATGTCCCGGAAGGCATCCCCTCTTTCGTCTACTTCCATCGGTAACTTTACTTGGAGCTATATTTTTATTCACCACATGATATGTGTTTTGCTTGGAGCGCCTTGTATGATTTGAGTCTTTTCTTTTTAGTTTACCACAATCATCCTTGCTGTACACACCTTTTGAGAGAGACACACATGATTCGGAATTTATTAGAATACTCTATGTGCTTCACTTATATCTTTTGAGCTATATAGTTTTGCTCTAGTACTTCACTTATATCTTTTAGAGCACGGTGGTGGATTTGTTTTATAGAAACTATTATTCTCTCATGCTTCACTTATATTATTTTGAGAGTCTTAAACAGCATGGTAATTTTCTTAAATTGGGAAATTAATCCTAATATGCTAGGTATTCAAGTCTAGTAAAAAAAAATCTTATGAGTGTGCTGAATGCTAAGAGAAGTTTGATGCTTGATGATTGTTTTGAGACATGGAGGTAGTGATATCAAAGTTGTGCTAGTTGAGTAGTTGTGAATTTGAGAAATACTTGTGTTAAAGTTTGCAAGTCCCGTAGCATGCACGTATGGTAAACGTTATGTAACAAATTTGAAACATGAGGTATTCTTAGAGTGTCCTCCTTATGAGTGGCGGTCGGGGACGAGCGATGGTCTTTTCCTACCAATCTATCCCCCTAGGAGCATGCGCATAGTTCTTGGTTTTTGATGACTTGTAGATTTTTGCAATAAGTATGTGAGTTCTTTATGACTAATGTTGAGTCCATGGATTATACGCACTCTTACCCTTCCATCATTGCTAGCCTCTTCGGTACCGTGCATTGCCCTTTCTCACATTGAGAGTTGGTGCAAACTTCGCCGGTGCATCCAAACCCCGTGATATGATACGCTCTGTCACACATAAACCTCCTTATATCTTCCTCAAAACAGCCAACATACCTACCTATTATGGCATTTCCATAGCCATTCCGAGATATATTGCCATGCAACTTTCCACCGTTCCGTTTATCATGACACGTTCATCATTGTCATATTGCTTTGCATGATCATGTAGTTGACATCGTATTTGTGGCAAAGCCACCATTCATAATTCTTTCATACATGTCACTCTTGGTTCATTGCATATCCCGGTACACCGCCGGAGGCATTCATATAGAGTCATACCTTGTTCTAGTATCGAGTTGTAATCATTGAGTTGTAAATAAATAGAAGTGTGATGATCATCATTCATAGAGCATTGTCCCTAAAAAAGGCCAAATAAAAAAAAGGAGGCCCAAAAAAAAGAGAAATAAAAAGGGGACAATGCTACTATCCTTTTTTCCACACTTGTGCTTCAAAGTAGCACCATGATTTTTCATGATAGAGAGTCTCTTGTTTTGTCATTTTCATATACTAGTGGGAATTTTTCATTATAGAACTTGGCTTGTATATTCCAACAATGGGCTTCCTCAAATGCCCTAGGTCTTCGTGAGCAAGCAAGTTGGATGCACACCCACTTAGTTTCTTTTGTTGAGCTTTCATGCATTTATAGATCTAGTGCATCCGTTGCATGGCAATCCCTACTCCTTGCATTAACATCAATCGATGGGCATCTCCATATCTCATTTATTAGCCTCATTGATGTGAGACTTTCTCCTTTTTTGTCTTCTCCCCATAACCCCCATCATTATATTCTATTCCACCCATAGTGCTATATCCATGGCTCACGCTCATGTATTGCGTGAAGGTTGAAAAAGTTTGAGATTACTAAAGTATGAAACAATTGCTTGGCTTGTCATCGGGGTTGTGCATGATGAGAGTATTCTTGTGTGACAAAAATGGAGCATGACTAAACTATATGATTTTTTAGGGATGAACTTTCTTTGGCCATGTTATTTTGAGAAGACATAATTACTTAGTTAGTATGCTTGAAATATTATTGCTTTTATGTCAATATTAAACTTTTATCTTGAATCTTTCGGATCTGAATATTCATACCACAATTAAGAAGAATTACATTGAAATTATGCCAAGTAGCACTCCGCATCAAAAATTCTGTTTTTTATCATTTACCTACTCGAGGACGAGCAGGAATTAAGCTTGGGGATGCTTGATACGTCTCCAACGTATCTATAATTTTTTATTGCTCCATGCTATATTATATTCTGTTTTGGACATTATTGGGCTTTATTATACACTTTTGTATTATTTTTGGGACTAACCTATTAACCGGAGGCCCAGCCCAGAATTGTTGTTTTTTGCCTATTTCAGAGTTTCGCAGAAAAAGAATATCAAAAGGAGTCCAAACGGAATGAAACCCTCGGGAACGTGATTTTCGGAACGAACGTGATCCAGAGGACTTGGACCCTACGTCAAGACATCAACCAGGAAGCCACGAGGTAGGGGGGCGCGCCGCCCCCCTGGGCGCGCCCTCCACCCTCGTGGGGCCCATGTTGCTCCACCGACGTACTTCTTCCTCCTATATATACCTACGTACCCCCAAACTACCAGATACGGAGCCAAAAACCTAATTCCACCGCCGCAACCTTCTGTACCCGTGAGATCCCATCTTGGGGTCTTTTCCGGAGCTCCGCCGGAGGGGGCATCGATCACGGAGGGCTTCTACATCAACACCATAGCCTCTCCGATGATGTGTGAGTAGTTTACCTCAGACCTTCGGGTCCATAGTTATTAGCTAGATGGCTTCTTCTCTCTTTTTGGATCTCAATACAATGTTCTCCCCCTCTCTCGTGGGGATTTATTCGATGTAATCTTCTTTTGCGGTGTGTTTGTTGAGACCGATGAATTGTGGGTTTATGATCAAGTTTATCTATGAACAATATTTGAATCTTCTCTGAATTCTTTTATGTATGATTGGTTATCTTTGCAAGTCTCTTCGAATTACCAGTTTGGTTTGGCCTACTAGATTGATCTTTCTTGCAATGGGAGAAGTGCTTAGCTTTGGGTTCAATCTTGCGGCGTCCTTTCCCAGTGACAGTAGGGGCAGCAAGGCACGTATTATATTGTTGCCATCGAGGATAACAAGATGGGGTTTACATCATATTGCATGAGTTTATCCCTCTACATCATGTCATCTAGCTTAAAGCGTTACTCTGTTCTTATGAACTTAATACTCTAGATGCATGCTGGATAGCGGTCGATGTGTGGAGTAATAGTAGTAGATGTAGGCAGGAGTCAGTCTACTTGTCTCGGACGTGATGCCTATATACATGATCATACCTAAATATTCTCATAACTATGCTCAATTCTGTCAATTGCTCATATTAATCTCCCGTCAACAAGTTATTTCTAGCATCGTTTTTATTTTACTTTCTTTACTTTGCATCTTTATCATAAAAATACCAAAAATATTATCTTATCATATCTATCAGATCTCACTCTCGTAAGTGACCGTGAAGGGATTGACAACCCCTTATCGCGTTGGTTGCGAGGATTTATTTGTTTGTGTAGGTGTGAGGGACTCATGCGTGGCCCTCCTACTGGATTGATACCTTGGTTCTCAAAAACTGAGGGAAATACTTACGCTACTTTGCTGCATCACCCTTTCCTCTTCAAGGGAAAACCAACACAGTGCTCAAGAGGTAGCATTTACCCACCGTAATACTTATGCTTTTGAGAGAAGCCACTAGTGAAACCTATGGCCCCCGGGTCTATTTTCCATCATATTAATCTCCCGTCAACAAGTTATTTCTGGCATCGTTTTTATTTTACTTTCTTTACTTTGCATCTTTATCATAAAAATACCAAAAATATTATCTTATCATATATATCAGATCTCACTCTCGTAAGTGACCGTGAAGGGATTGACAACCCCTTTATCGCGTTGGTTGCGAGGTTCTTATTTGTTTGTGTAGGTGCAAGGGACTTGAGCGTGACCTCCTACTGGATTGATACCTTTGGTTCTCAAAAACTGAGGGAAATACTTACGCTACTTTACTGCATCACCCTTTCCTCTTCAAGGGAAAACCAACACAGTGCTCAAGAGGTAGCAAGAAGGATTTCTGGCGCCGTTGCCGGGGAGGTGTGCGCCAACTCAAGTCAAGATTTGACTCCCAACAACAAGCCATTTTTGGCGCCGTTGCCGAGTCTACACAAGTAAAGACATACCAAGTACCCATCACAAACTCTTATCCCTCACATTACATTATTTGCCATTTGCCTCTCGTTTTCCTCTCCCCCACTTCACCCTTGCCGTTTTATTCGCCCTCTCTTTTCCGTTTGCCTCTTTTTCGCTTACTTCGTCGTTATGGCTAGTCCTTTATCTACTCCTTTGTCTCCTGAGTTTGAAGTTCTTCACTTCAAACAAAAACAAGGAGAAAATTTAAAAGATGCTTGGTATAGATTGATAGAATCCAATCGTGGTTGCACTATAGAGGGAGATTTCAAGGTTTTGCTTCGTAATTTTTATGCTGGGCTAACCTTATCCCATAGACAACTCCTTGATTTTGCCACCAAAGGGAATTTTATTGAAACTGTTCCTAGTTTTGCTTATGAAATTATAGAGGGGATAGTAGGAGTACTTCCCCCACCGAAGGGATTAACTCTTACCCATGAGGTAACCCACGTTTTAGAAAAATTAGGCGAATTGCAAAAATCTCTTGAACCCCTTAAAAATGTTGGAGGAAACCTCAATCGTATGAATACTTTGATCACACTTTGCAATAAATGGTTGGATGCTCTAGATCTAAGAATCTCTGAGTATGAAGGGAAAGGTAAGGAACCTCCCGGATTCGAGCATAACTCCATTAAAAAGATAAATACCAAAGATGGCAATACCTAGATCTATCCTTGTTTTTATGCCTAGCTAGGGGCGTTAAACGATAACGCTTGTTGGGAGGCAACCCAATTTTATTTTTAGTTTTTTGCTTTTTGGTTCTGTTTAGGAATAAATAATCCATCTAGATTCTGTTTAGATGTGGTTTTGTGTTTTAATTAGAGTTTGTGCCAAGTTAAACCTATAGGATCTTCTTGGATGATAATTATTTGATCTTGCTGAAAATTCCAGAAACTTTCTGTTCACGAAAACAATTGTTTAAAATTACCAGAACGTGATAAAATACTGATTCCAATTGCATAAGATCAATAAACAAATTATTTAGGTCGTCCTATTTTGGCAGAATTTTTGGAGTTCCATAAGTTTGCGTTAGTTACAGATTACTACAGACTGTTCTGTTTTTGACAGATTCTGTTTTTCGTGTGTTGTTTGCTTATTTTGATGAATCTATGGCTAGTAAAAGAGCTTATAAACCATAGAGAAGTTGCAATACAGTAGGTTTAACACCAATATAAAAAAAGAATGAGTTCAATACAGTACTTTGATGTAGTATTTTGTTTTATTTCGCTAACGGAGCTCACGAGATTTTCTGTTAAGTTTTGTGTTGTGAAGTTTTCAAGTTTTGGGTAAAGATTTGATGGATTATGGAACAAGGAGTGGCAAGAGCCTAAGCTTGGGGATGCCCAAGGCACCCCAAGGTAAATACAAGGACACCAAAAAGCCAAAGCTTGGGGATGCCCCGGAAGGCATCCCCTCTTTCGTCCTCATCCATCGGTAACTTTACTTGGAGCTATATTTTTATTCACCACATGATATGTGTTTTGCTTGGAGCGTCTTTTATGATTTGATTCTTTGTTTGTTAGTTTGCCACAATAATCCTTGCTGTACACACCTTTTGAGAGAGACACACATGATTCGGAATTTGTTAGAATACTCTATGTGCTTCACTTATATCTTTTGAGCTATATAGTTTTTGCTCTAGTGCTTCACTTATATCTTTTAGAGCACGGCGGTGGTTGTATTTTATAGAAATTATTGATCTCTCATGCTTCACTTATATTATTTTGAGAGTCTTAAACAACATGGTAATTTGCTTTAATTGTGAAATTAATCTTCCATATTGAGTTCATTGAATATCATGAGAAGTTAGATACTTGATAAGTGTTTTGAGATATAAATGTGGTAATATTAGAGTGTGCTAGTTGAGTAATTGTGAAATTGAGAAATACTTGTGTTAAAGTTGGCAAGTCCCGTAGCATGCACGTATGGTAAAAGTTGTGTGACAATTTTGACACATAGGTGTTCTTTTATTGCTTTCCTTATGAGTGGCGGTCGGGGACGAGCGATGGTCTTTTCCTACGAATCTATCCCTCTAGGGGCATGCGTAGTAGTACTTTGCTTCGAGGGCTAACAAACTTTTGCAATAAGTATATGAGTTCTTTATGACTAATGTGAGTCCATGGATTATACGCACTCTCAACCTTCCACAATTTTCTAGCCTCTACAGTACCACGCATTGCACTTTCTCACCTTGAGAGTTGGTGCAAACTTCGCCGGTGCACCCAAACCCCGTGATATGATACGCTCTATCACACATAAGCCTCCTTATATCTTCCTCAAAACAGCCACCATACCTACCTATCATGGCATTTCCATAGCCATTCCGAGATATATTGCCATGCAACTGTAACATCCCAAAATTCTAAATTTTGGAATGTTATATTAAATAGATAGATTTGATTGATTGTTTGGTTGTTGTGTGATTGATTGACTGAAAGTGAGTGAAATTCGAAACTTTTGAAAGTTAAATGAGAGGGAATAAAAGGACTTTCCCAAACTTTCATTTTTTCTTTTATGATCTCCGTAAAATCAAATTCTTTTCACCACAAAACCCTAGAGAGAAGATGACATGACTTCTTCCATTTATTTAAATGACAAGGGGTGTTGAAAATATTTGAATTTCATTTGAAAATATTTCCAATTCTGAAACTTTATGCAACTCAATGATTTTCACGAGAGAAGATAAAATGACTTCTTCAAAATATATGAAATATGAGTTGGGAGTTTCACAGAAAGTCAAATTTAAAATCCATTTTGAAATTATTTTCAATATTGGAGTTATTTGAGTTTTATTCAAATTATTTTTCTCCAAAATAAAAATACATGGAAAATAGGGTAACATGATTCCCTACATAAGAAAATTGGAGTAAATAAGTTTGAAATCATTTTGGTATTTTTAAAATGATTTTTATTGGATTTTAATAGGGTAGTAGCACTGTTTGAATTATTTGTATTTGTGTGGAGTTTATTTAATGCTAGGAAAATGTTCATCTTGTAGAAAATCTTTTTCTGAAAATTTTGATATATTATATGCCTATATATATATTATTTGTCTGAGAAAATGTTTTATAAGAAAAGAGAAACTTTTCTCCGCCCCGAACTGGACCGGCCCAGCTCAGCCAGGCCGCGGCCCAGTGCCCCGTCACCCCAACCGCCTGAGCGGGAGACCGCCGCCGCCACGACCGCGCTGCTGCCGCCGTGTCCGTCGCAGACACCGCGCCCCGCCGCCTCTGCATTTGCCCCTCCTCCACGCCTCCCGAGGCCTCCTCTCCCCTTAAATAGCGCGGCCCCGAGCCCCTTCTCTCTGCCCGCCGCTGCCGCCCGCTCCCGCATCTCGCCGAGCCGCGCCGCCGCTGCATC
>NC_057802.1:49186734-49193838 GCF_018294505.1 Triticum aestivum
CCGCCCGCGCCGCCTGCCGTCGCCGGAGCTGCCTCGCTCGCCGAAGCCGCCGCCCCGCCTCGTCGTTAACCTCGCCGCCGTCGACGAAGAAAACCAACGAAAACCGCCGGTAAAACCGCCGAGCCGTTCCGGTTTATTTTGGATTTTCCTCGGTTTTTCCCAATCGATTTTTATTAGTGAGCGTTCGTCGTTTAGACTTCTGTAGCGAACGTTTTCGTTTGTTAATGTTCGGTAGCGAACGTTCGTTGTTTAGTATTTTTTCTTTTTCTTTTTAATTTCCGCCAGGGACCCGTTTGTGAATAAGTTATTTGCAGAATAGCCCCTGTTCTTCAATCGGTCACAACTTTTTACTCGTTTGTCCAAATCCAACGAAACCAATGCCCACTTCTTCGTTATGATCCCCTCTATCCAGTAATCCAACTCAAACATGTTTTTGAAATTTTAAAATTTGCATTAGATCAGATTTGAATTCAAACTTCGTTTGATCGTAACTTGAGTTTCGTAGCTCTGTTTGAGTTGATTCTTTTTGCTAATCGAAGCTCTTGACCTAAACTTTCTGATAAGGCCAAATTCATATAATTTTGGTACTGTTAGAAATTGTTTTATGTTGCAAGAGTTATTTTCTTGGTTTTGATGTTTTCCGAATCGTCTTCTTCATTCTTTCTGATCTTTTGAGTGATTGCTTACGTGTGGTTACTATTGCTGACGATAGATTGAAACGGAGTGTGACGAGTATAACTATTAAGAGTTATGAGTGCGAATCATCTTCATCAACATTGCAGGCAAGTTCACACTTTGATCATATCCCTTTATTACCCACTTTTTATGCATTAGATCAACCCTCACACATTGCATGAGTAGGATCTCTTAACTTGTGGGTTTAGGAAGTAGTTGATGAGGTAGGAACCTATTGTCCTGCATTCAAACCTTGGGAGTTACTTCTATGTTTTGCTTATACTGCTATGCTATGCTCGTAGACGTGGATTGGGTTTGAGTGTATTCCATGACAGATGTGAGATTGTTAATTAATGGTTCAACTTAAGGTGGCTACTTGAATACACATCTAGGTGGATTGAGGCACCTGGGGTATCCAGTGATTGCCTGTTTTTTTGGAAATCCCGGGGTTCCGTGTGATTCTCCTATGGACCGCCACCCAGGCTCAAAGGGATCATAAGATTATTCATGCTAGAAACTTCCGTGTGCAGCCACAAGCTATTATGGGCTCTAGCATAGTTGAGTATGTTGCATGACCTCTTCCAGTGGTAGGCTAGCAGATGTAGGGGATGTAGGTTGGTACTGTCTACCCGGGGTTAGAGTTAATGCTTGTGAAAGGCTGTGTCTCGGTCATCCGTTTCTCAAACACCATGAAGTGCGAGAATCCCAACGGAGGAGATCGAGTCTTGTGGGGAAAAGTGCGCAAACCTCTGCAGAGTGTACAATCTAATCATGGTTAGCCGTGTCCCCGGTTATGGACAACTTGAGTATCTAGTATCTGGATTTTCATATTGATCTCATCATGTTACTTTAATTAATCTTGTTGGGTTAATGATGATACTTAATTGGGATTGAGATGCTGTCAACCATCTCAATGTTTAACAACCACCATGATAGTCAAATAAAATTTATTCCTTTGCAGTAGGGAAAAATTGGCTTTTCGCAAAAACCTTATAACCATAGAGCTTTTCCACCAGCCATATATGCATGTAGTGATAGCCTTTGTTCATCATTTCTCTATGGTGTGAATTTGCCAGTACATTCAATGTACTGACCCTATGTGGCTGCAACGTCTCATGTTGCAGGATTCTTACGACGAGTAAGTGATACGTTAGGGTTACGATTTCTACACTCAACTTTGCCGTTGGTGTTGATGGGAATCCACAACCTTATTACTTCTGCTATTTGGATTGAGGTAATAGTATTTACGTTACTTTATACATGTGATTTACCTCTGTTATAAATCCTCGAGTACTGTGTGGGTCAGCACACCGATCCAGGGATGACACTTAAGCACAGAGACTTGATCCATTCGGGTCGGGTCGCTACAAGATGGTATCAGAGCACATGTTGACTGTAGGACGTGACCCTAGAAACTGGCAAGCCCATAGGAAGGATTTTCTCTAAAACCTTCTTTTTCAAAAAGATCTTTTACCTCTTTTCTCTTCTGAGCTTATTCAAACATTCTCTTTAAGTGAGACCATACCCCTTTTCCCTTTGGACAACTCGAAGATTCGACGGATGAGACCACTTCAAGAAGTACAAGATATCGGACAACTAAGACCACTTTGGAATGAAGAAGATTTTACCGTGTAAATGGAAACTACAACGGTTGAAGACTCTGAAGACTAGGAGAATTTGAAGATTTGTATGGCCTAGGAATGGCTACTCTTATGGAAGTTGGCAGACTATGGAAGCCGTCAATGCCCGAGATCAAGGTGTATCGGAGAAAGACTGGAACATGGAGCATTAGAAAACAAATTTTTGTCAAGGAAAACCCTAAGGCGAGAGATATCCACTATGCAGAGATAGCTCATGGAAATGACAAGGACAGAAACACGGCTATCCATGAAGTTATCGCCCACTTATGCTATTTTCACCGTGCTGAGTTAAGCATGCATATGCATGGAAGGATTGGATGGTAGAAGGCTGATGGAACACCTATCAGCAAGATGAAGTTTTAACCTTAGCTGGTGTATCACCAGGATCTGGAGTATTACATCAAGAAGTTAAGATGGACCTGCAGGAAACAGTATTTGATAAGGAAGCGTTTCGTGAAGAACTCAGGACCCAGAAGCTGAAAGTAGCCAAGCTAGAGGAGCAAAACCTTGAGACATCAAAGATTCGTCAGGAACTGAAGGACAGTAGGATCATGGTTCATGTCAAGGATGTTGAAACCCAGAAGTTTGGAACGCAACTCCAGAAATATAAAGGACGTCACGAGAGACTTCGCGTCAACAGAGATGATCTGGCAAAAGAACTTGAGAAAGACAAGCATGATGGGAAGAAGCCATCGGAGACATGAACAATACTTGCAGAGTTTGACGATTTTGAAGATTTATTGACCTTTAGAAGACCAAACCCCTGTTATATACCTACGTTAGATGCGACGATTGTGAGCTGTCATTTGTTTGATGTTTCTCCGACAGCTACAAATAAAAATCTGTCTTTTCAAAACCATTGTTTGTATTGTGTGCATCCCTCTCTATCTCTCTTACCCCACCCCAAACCCATGGACCCAATAGAGGATGAATGGATATGAGCTTATATTTTCTGGACCAATGACTCAATTGGAGACGGACCGATGGATTCAGAACATGGAGGATCACATGGAGAATAACCCTATAGCCGGAAAGGATATGACCCAGCATGCTCTTGAGTGCTTTGAAAGAGGTGCCACTACCTGGTAGAGGATGTACCAAACCATCAATGGATGGCAAGGAGTAACCACTTGGAAGGAATTTAAGTGGACTTTGTTAAAGTCTTGGCTTGTGTCCCAAAAGTTGAGGCCTTATGGAAAGGATATGAAGAAACCTTGTGCATACAAGCTTTGTGGAGAAATAGGACACAACCATAAAGAAAACAAGGATGAATACCCTCATAAGCGGAGGATTACCAAAGGAGTTAGCAGAGGATCTCAGGGAACTTCGGTTGGAGATTGTTCCCAAAGGTTTTGTTGCAGCAATGGAAGTTCAGTCTACATTGTTGGGAAAGATCCGTGAAGCTCAGAAGGATGACAAAGAGATTGCCGAGATAAAAGTGAGAATGAGCAAAGGAAAGGCCAAGGATTTTCATAAGGATGAGCACGACACCTTATGGTTCGAGGACCGTGTATACGTGGCCAATAATGCAAAGATCAGGAAGTTAATACTTCAGGTGGCTCATGACTCACCATACTCGATTCGCCCTGGAAACACCAAGATGTATTTGGATTTGAAGGAGCGTTTCTGGTGGACTGGTATGAAGAAGGATATTGCGAAGTATGTAGTCGTAGGTGATGTATGCCAGAGAGTAAAGGCAGAGCATCAGAAGCCAGCCGGATTACTACAGCCTATGCCGATACCCGAATGGAAGTGGAATAAGCTTGGCATGGATTTCATTACCGGATTTCTCAGAACCCGATCGGGATATGATTCTATCTGGGTAGTAGTTGATTCGCTTGACCAAAGTGGCTCACTTTATCCCAGTGAAAACCACCTATACACGTGCGAAGTTGGCCAAGATATATATGACCAGGATCGTATGTCTGCATGGAGTTCCGAGGACCATCGTATCAGATAGAGGAACACAGTTTACCTCAAAGTTTTGGAATCAGCTGCACCAGACTTTGGGTACTAGGCTAGAGTTCAGTATAGCCTTTCATCCGCAGATAGATGGATAGACCGAGAGAGTCAATCAGACTCTGGAGGACATGTTGAGAGCGTGTGCGCTAGATTATGGATCTAGTAGGGATGATAAGCTACCTTACGCGGAGTTCTCATACAACAACAGTTACCAAGCCAGTTTGAAGATGACCCCTTTTGAAGCTTTGTATGGGAGAAGGAACCAGACACCGTTGATGCGGGATGAAGTTGGAGACCGTCAGTTGTTTGGACCAAATGTGATCAAGGAGTCAGAAGAGAATGTTAAGTTGATTCAAGATAGACGGAAGGTAGCTCAGTCCAGGCAGAAGAGTTATGCAGACTAAAAAACGCAAGGAGGTAGTCTATGAAATTGGAGACAGAGCATGTCTTCGTGTGTCGCCTCTGCGAGGAATTAAACAATTTGGAGTTAAGGGAAAGTTAGCCCCGAGATTTGTAGGACCATAACGAGTTTTGGAGCGTATGGGAGAAGTGGCCAACAAGTTGGAGTCATCCGAAGGACTGTCAGGAGTTCATGATGTGTTTCACGTTTCCCAGTTGAAGAGTGCCATGCAGAGATGGCCAATATTCCCCTGTAAGGATGCCTGACCCTGGAAAGGATAATGATGTTATTCCCCGAAGTGGATTTCGGACAAAATAAGTACGAGTTTTATCTCGGTATGTTGGATACCCCAAGAATATGAAGAGATGAAGTACTATTTGATATAAAGGAGGTATGATGTTGGAAATATGGATCAATGGAAATTCCATGATGAGTCTGAGTAATCATGTCGTAGTTTGGTACCAATAGAAGGAAGAGAAAAGTACCATTGGATGGATTTTAAGTATGCTAGGAAGTTGGATGCTGGAATAATGATCAGTTGCCCCAATGATGAGTTCAAGGTTTGCAAGTGATGAGATGGGCCATAACCCACAGGCTCCAGGACCTGCCAAGAAGCAAGCACATTCTTGCTGAAGGAAAAACCCTGGAAGAAGTTACGATTTTTATTGATAGACGATTTTATAGGAGTTTACGCGAAACCTGAGAGTTGTGCAGAAACGATAGATGTTTGTTTGGCTTGCAGAATCAATGGATTTATCCGAACCTAGTTCGTTGACAAGAGAAATTCTGCAATGTTTGTGAGGATGACCGAGTGTTAGAATGCGAGATTCGCTAAACCATGTACAAGGTAATGATTTGGGTGCGGGATGGATTGATCACCATACCGACTTACTCTTATTGTTCACCTTGCTATACGGGATGGTAAATCTCAGTGACTTCCCTATAGTAGAGAGACGACGGTATTAAACCTTGTTTGAACCTTAGAATGCTATAAGAATGTTTCCCTTGTACACGACAGTTGTTGCCAATCGTAGGTTATACGGTGAGGATCAACCAGACCCATTTCCTGCAGGAGAAACCATAAATCGTTGACCACCATGAGATATCGATAGTTGTTTAGTATTGGCGCCAGACCCGTCAGCTATGAAGACCCAGTCTCGGAATAACCTTACCAAGATGAAAGACAAAAGAATTGAGGAAAAGGTTATGCCGCTACCCAAAGAGCCAGAGAAGGAATTTTCCTGAAAAATTGAGAAGACCAGCCCCGTGAAGAATAAGGATGGAGTATATGAGTATTGATGGGACCGTAACGATGTTTCTAAGGGTGGTAGCACCCCAGACCCCCCTGTGATGATCGATGGATTTTGAGAAGACCCCAAACCTAACCTATTTCTTGCTAGCCTCTCCGAATCTCGAGGACGAGATTCATTTTAAGGGTGGTAGGTTTGTAACATCCCAAAATTCTAAATTTTGGAATGTTATATTAAATAGATAGATTTGATTGATTGTTTGGTTGTTGTGTGATTGATTGACTGAAAGTGAGTGAAATTCGAAACTTTTGAAAGTTAAATGAGAGGGAATAAAAGGACTTTCCCAAACTTTCATTTTTGCTTTTATGATCTCCGTAAAATCAAATTCTTTTCACCACAAAACCCTAGAGAGAAGATGACATGACTTCTTCCATTTATTTAAATGACAAGGGGTGTTGAAAATATTTGAATTTCATTTGAAAATATTTCCAATTCTGAAACTTTATGCAACTCAATGATTTTCACGAGAGAAGATAAAATGACTTCTTCAAAATATATGAAATATGAGTTGGGTGTTTCAAAGAAACTCAAATTTAAAATCCATTTTGAAATTATTTTCAATATTGGAGTTATTTGAGTTTTATTCAAATTATTTTCTCCAAAATAAAAATACATGGAAAATAGGGTAACATGATTCCCTACATCAGAAAATTGGAGATAAATAAGTTTGAAATCATTTTGGTATTTTTAAAATGATTTCTATTGGATTTTAATAGGGCAGTAGCACTGTTTGAATTATTTGTATTTGTGTGGATTTTATTTAATGCTAGGAAAATGTTCATCTTGTAGAAAATCTTTTTCTGAAAATTTTGATATATTATATGCATATATATATATTTTTTATTTGTCTGAGAAAATGTTTTATAAAAAAAGAGAAACTTTTCTCCGCCCCGAACTGGACCGGCCCAGCTCAGCCAGGCCGCGGCCCAGTGCCCCGTCGCCCCAACCGCCCGAGCGGGAGACCGCCGCCGCCACGACAGCGCCACCACCGCCGTGTCCGTCGCGGACACCGCGCCCCGCCGCCTTTGCCTTTGCCCCTTCTCCACGCCTCCCGAGGCCTCCTCTCCCCTTAAATAGCGCGGCCCCGAGCCCCTTCTCTCCGCCCGCCGCTGCCGCC
>NC_057802.1:49194085-49291958 GCF_018294505.1 Triticum aestivum
CGCCACCCGCGCCGCTCGCTGCCGTCGCCTGCGCCGCTCCCCGCCGCCCGCGCCGCCTGCCGTCGCCGGAGCTGCCTCGTTCTACCGAGCCGCCGCCCCGCCTCGTCGTTAACCTCGCCGCCGTCGACGAAGAAAACCGACGAAAACCGCCGGTAAAACCGCTGAGCCGTTCCGGTTTATTTTGGATTTTCCTCGGTTTTTCCCGATCGATTTTTATTAGTGAGCGTTCGTCGTTTAGACTTCTGTAGCGAACGTTTTCGTTCGTTAATGTTCGGTAGCGAACGTTCGTTGTTTAGTATTTTTTCTTTTTCTTTTTAATTTCCGCCAGGGACCCGTTTGTGAATAAGTTATTTGCAGAATAGCCCCTGTTCTCCAATCGGTCACAACTTTTTACTCGTTTGTCCAAATCCAACGAAACCAACGCCCACTTCTTCGTTATGATCCCCTCTATCCAGTAATCCAACTCAAATATGTTTTTGAAATTTTTAAAATTGAATTAGATCAGATTTGAATTAAAACTTTGTTTGATCGTAACTTGAGTTTCGTAGCTCCGTTTGAGTTGATTCTTTTTGCTAATCGAAGCTCTTGACCTAAAATTTCTGATAAGGCCAAATTCATATAATTTTGGTACTGTTAGAAATTGTTTTATGTTGAAAGAGTTATTTGCTTGGTTTTGATGTTTTCCGAATCGTCTTCTTCGTTCTTTCTGATCTTTTGAGTGATTGCTTATGTGTGGTTACTATTGCTTACGATAGATTGAAACGGAGTGTGACGAGTAGAACTATCAAGAGTTATGAGTGCGAATCATCTTCATCAACATTGCAGGCAAGTTCACACTTTGATCATATCCCTTTATTACCCACTTTTTATGCATTAGATCAACCCTCACACATTGCATGAGTAGGATCTCTTAACTTGTGGGTTTGGGAAGTAGTTGATGAGGTAGGAACCTATTGTCCTGCATTCGAACCTTGGGAGTTACTTCTACGTTTTGCTTATACTGCTATGCTATGCTCGTAGACGTGGATTGGGTTTGAGTGTATTCCATGACAGATGTGAGATTGTTAATTAATGGTTCAACTTAAGGTGGCTACTTGAATACACATCTGGGTGGATTGAGGCACCTGGGGTATCCAGTGATTGCCTGTTTTTTTGGAAATCCCGGGGTTCCGTGTGATTCTCCTATGGACCGCCACCCAGGCTCAAAGGGATCATAAGATTATTCATGCTAGAAACTTCCGTGTGCAGCCACAAGCTATTATGGGCTCTAGCATAGTTGAGTATGTTGCATGACCTCTTCCAGTGGTAGGCTAGCAGATGTAGGGGATGTAGGTTGGTACTGTCTACCCGGGGTTAGAGTTAATGCTTGTGAAAGACTGTGTCTCGGTCATCCGTTTCTCAAACACCATGAAGTGCGAGAATCCCAACGGAGGAGATCGAGTCTTGTGGGGGGAAAGTGCGCAAACCTCTGCAAAGTGTACAATCTAATCATGGTTAGCCGTGTCCCCGGTTATGGACAACTTAAGTATCTAGTATCTGGATTTTCATATTGATCTCATCATGTTACTTTAATTAATCTTGTTGGGTTAATGATGATACTTAATTGGGATTGAGATACTGTCAACCATCTCAATGTTTAACAACCACCATGATAGTCAAATAAAATTTATTCCTTTGTAGTAGGGAAAAATTGGCTTTTCGCAAAAACCTTATAACCATAGAGCTTTTCCACCAGCCATATATGCATGTAGTGATAGCCTTTGTTCATCATTTCTCTATGGTGTGAATTTGCCAGTACATTCAATGTACTGACCCTATGTGGCTGCAACGTCTCATGTTGCAGGATTCTTACGACGAGTAAGTGATACGTTAGGGTTACGATTTCTACACTCAACTTTGTCGTTGGTGTTGATGGGAATCCACAACCTTATTACTTCCACTATTTGGATTGAGGTAATAGTATTTACGTTACTTTATACATGTGATTTACCTCTGTTATAAATCCTCGAGTACTGTGTGGGTCAGCATACCGATCCAGGGATGACACTTAAGCACAGAGACTTGATCCATTCGGGTCGGGTCGCTACAGCAACTTTCCACAGTTCCGTTTATTATGACACGCTTCATCATTGTCATATCGCTTTGCATGATCATGTAGTTGACATCGTATTTTGTGGCAAAGCCACCATTCATAATTTTTTCATACATGTCACTCTTGATTCATCGCATATCTCGGTACATCGCTGGAGGCATTCACATAGAGTCATATTTTGTTCTAAGTATTGAGATGTAATTGTTGAGCTGTAAATAATAGAAGTGTGATGATCATCATTATTAGAGCATTGTCCCATGTGAGGAAAGGATGATTGAGACTATGATTCCCCCACAAGTCGGGATGAGATTCCGGACTAAATAAAAAAAAGAAAGGAAGGCCAAAAAAAGAAGGCCCAAAGAAAAAAAGATAAAAAATGAGAGAAAAAGAGAGAAGGGACAATGTTACTATCCTTTTTCCACACTTGTGCTTGAAAGTAGCACCATGATCTTCATGATAGAGAGTCTCCTATGTTGTCACTTTCATATACTAGTGGGAATTTTTCATTATAGAACTTGGAATGTATATTCCAATGATGGGCTTCCTCAAAATGCCCTAGGTCTTCGTGAGCAAGCAAGTTGGATGCACACCCACTTAGTTTCTTTTGTTGAGCTTTCGTATATTTATAGCTCTAGTGCATCCGTTGCATGGCAATCCCTACTCCTCTCATTGACATCAATTGATGGGCATCTCCATAGCCTATTGATTAGCCGCGTCAATGTGAGACTTTCTACCTTTTTTGTCTTCTCTCATAACCCCCATCATTATACTTTACTCCACCCATAGTGCTATATCCATGGCTTGCCTCATGTATTGCGTAAGAGTTGAAAAGGCTGAAGCGCGTTAAAAGTATGAACCAATTGCTCGGCTTGTCATCGGGGTTATGCATGATGAGAACGTTTGTGTGACAATATTGAAACATGGCCTAACTATATGATTTTGTAGGGATAAGCTTTCTTTGGCTATGTTATTTTGATAAGACATAATTGCTTGGTTAGCATGTTTGAAGTATTATTGTTTTATGTCAACATTAAACTTTTATCTTGAATCTTTCGGATCTAAATATTCATGCCACAATAAAAAGATTTACATTGAGAATTATGCTAAGAAGCATTCCACATCAAAAATTCTGTTTTTATCATTTACCTACTCGAGGACGAGCATGAATTAAGCTTGAGGATGCTTGATACGTCTCCAACGTATCTATAATTTTTGATTGTTCCATGCTATTATATATTCTGTTTTGGATGTTTAATGGGCTTATTTATACACTTTTATATTATTTTTGGGACTAACCTATTAACTGGAGGCCCAGCCCAAATTGCTGTTTTTTGCCTATTTCAGTATTTCGCAGAAAAATGATATCAAACGGAGTCCAAATGGAATGAAATCTTCGGGAGCGTGATTTTTGGAACAAACGTGATCCAGAGGACTTGGAGTGGACATCAAGCAACCAACGAGGCGACCACGAGGCAGGAGGCGCGCCTACCCCCATGCGCGCCCTCCACCCTCGTGGGCCCCTCGTGGCTCCACCGACTAGTGAAGCCACTTGAGAGAAGTAGGTCGGTTGAGCCACGAGGGGGAGGGCGCGCCCAGGGGGGTAGGCGCGCCCCCTGCCTCATGGACACCTCATCCGTTTCTTGACGTCCACTCCAAGTCCTCTGGATCACGTTTGTTCCAAAAATCACGCTCCCGAAGGTTTCATTCCGTTTGGACTCCGTTTGATATTCCTTTTCTGCGAAACACTGAAATAGCAAAAAAACAGCAATTTGCACTGGGCCTTGGGTTAATAGGTTAGTCCCAAAACTAATATAAAAGTGTAAAATAAAGCCCATTAACATCCAAAACAAATAATATAATAGCATGGAACAATAAAAAATTATAGATGCGTTGGAGACGTATCAGGCACGGCTTTCAAAAGTTTATACCCTGCAGGGGTGTCCCAATATAGCCCATCGCAAGCTCTCACGGTCAACGAAGGATATTCCTTCTCCTGGCAAGAGCCGATCAGTCTCGGAATCCCGGTTACAAGACATTTTGACAATGGTAAAACAAGACCAGCAAGACCGCTCGAATGTGCCGACAAATCCCGATAGGAGCTGCACATATCTCGTTCTCAGGGCACACCAGATGGGCAAGACGTCGGGTTGGCATAGACCTTGGTTGCCCAGGGGCGCCGGACATCGCCTAGTTCAGACCAACACTTAGAGAAGCACTGGCCGGGGAGGGGGGGGGTTAAAAATAAAGATGACCCTCGGGCTCGCGAAAACCCAGGGGAAAGTTATAGGTTGTTAGGCAAATGTAAAACCAATGTTGGGCCTTGCTGGAGGAGTTTTATTCAAAGCGAACCATCAAGGCATTCCCATAACACCCAACCGCGTAAGGAACGCAAAATCAAGGAGAATAACACCGGTATGACGGAAACTAGGGCGGCAAGAGTGGAACAAAACACCAGGCATAAGGCCGAGCCTTCCACCCTTTACCAAGTATATATATGCATTAAAATTAAATAAGAGATATTGTGATATCCCAACATATCCATGTTCTAACAAGGAACAAACTTCAACTTCACCTGCAACTAGCAACGCTATAAGAGGGGCTGAGCAAAAGCGGTAACATAGCCAAACAACGGTTTGCTAGGAAGGTGGGTTAGAGGCTTGACATGGCAATATGAGAGGCATGATATAACAAGAGGTAGGTAGCGCGACATAGCGATAGAGCGAACAACTAGCAAGCAAAGATAGAAGTGATATCGAGGGTATGGTCATCTTGCCTGAGATCCCGCAAGGAAGAAGAACGAGTCCATGAAGAAGACAAACGAACGTAGTCGAACGGATCCTGACAAACGGGACGTTACCAGAACTATCGAGAAGAAGCACAACCAAAAAGGAGCAAACAACATGGTAAATCAACAAGCATAAACATGGCATGATGCAAAATCAAGTATGATGCATGTCCGGTTTAATGAGGCATGGCATGGCAAAGTGCACAAACAATACTACAAATTAAGTGGAGCTCAATAAGCAATGAGTTGCATATTGACGAAACACCACATTTGATTATTTAGTTCTCTCTCGTTTATGTACCCAACAATATTAAATGTTATTAAACATGGCAAGGGGTGAAGCACAAGAAAACTACCTATCTAGGCAAGTTTAAATGAGGCCGGAAACAACGAACAACAATTCCGAAAAATCCTCATATGCAAATTTTTAGAGTTGGTACTTTTCTGCACTAAACCATATTTTGAGTTGTTAAACATGCAAAGTAATGCCACCATGTTAATCTATGCATTTTCCACCCCATTTACATATAAAGTTTGTTAAGCTTGGAGCTATGGTTATTTACTTATGAAATAAATCATTTTAGCATGACAATTATGCAAATTATAAGCAAACATCATTTTAAACATTTTTAACATGGATGAAAGTTGCATATTATGAAACTAGACAAAATTCTAAGCATTTTACATATTAAGTTTGTTTAATTATGATGCATGGTTGTGAAGTTATTAAATGCATGATCTAGAGGGACTTTTCTGTAAAATAGGAAAACCCTGGAAAATTAGTTAATCCGCAGACGTTGAAAAAAACACAGCATGGGCCGAATCTGAAGCATGTTGGGCCAGTGGTAGAAAAAAGGAGGGGCGCTGGGGAGCTCACCCATGGGCCAGGCCCAGCTGGCAGAGGAGTCCAGCGGCGCTGGGCTGGGGAAGCGGGCCAGCTGGCCAGGCCGTGGCCCACGTGGCCGGCGGCGCCTGTTGTCGTCCTCCTCCTCGATCCAGAGGGGATCGAGGGAAGGCAGGTGCGGCACGGCCTTTGAGCTCCGGCTCCGGCGGGGCTTGGAACGGCGGCGGACGGCGGCAGGGACCGGATCCGGGGCGGCGGTTGCGCGGATCCGGCAGGGACGGGCCGGCACCGGTCATCTCCGGCAGCGGGGCGACATCCATGGCCATTCCCTGAGAGAGAGAGAGAGAGAGAGAGATGAGGTAAGGTCCCGGGAGAGGGAGGAGACGGGGAGGAGAGGGAGGCGCGGGGCAGCGGCGCTTATCTGTGGCGTGGTGGCGGCCTGGACGAGGTCCGACGACGAGCAACGAGGCGGCGGAGTCGCGAGGCGGCGGGGACGCACTGGATCGGGAGCTGTCCCGCATGGGGAGCTCGGACGCGAGGGCCTGGATGGGCTCGGGGCAGGCTCCAGATGGGCACTGAGGGCCGCGGCGAAGTGGGGCGTCGGAGAGGCGATGTGGAGGGCCGCGAGTGGCTGCGGGAAGCGGGGAGGTGGTGACGTGGCAGCTCTCGGTTGGTCGGGGCGACGCCTCAGGTGGCGGCGCGGCCTCTAGGCCGGAGACAAGTGGCGGTGGTGGGGTGGCTTGGCGCTGAAATAGGAGGGAGGAGGTTGGCGGCTGCGGGGATCCCGATGGGAAGGCTAGAAGGTAGGTGGAGGCTAGGGGATGCCCAAATTTAGAATGGGAGGTGTATATATAGGGTAGGAGCTAGGGTTTGGGGGGTTTTGGGGGCTTTCGGAGCCCTCCGATCATGATCCGACGGCTCCGGTCGAAGGGGGGTTAGGTGGGCTGTGGAGAGCGGGTTGGGCTGAGAGAAGAGAAGAGAGAGAGGCCCGACGGCTGTTTTTGGAGACCGAAAACGTCCGACGATAGGCCGGCTATATTGTGGCTATATGTTTAATGGTTGGGCTATCAAACGAACTCCGAATGCGACGAAACTTGACAGGCAGTTGATACGTCTCCGTCGTATCTACTTCTCCAAACACTTTTGCCCTTGTTTTGGACTCTAACTTGCATGATTTGAATGGAACTAACCCGGACTGGCGCTGTTTTCAGCAGACTTTCCATGGTGTTATTTATGTGCAGAAACAAAAGTTCTCGGAATGACCTGAAACTCCACGGAACTTATTTTTGGAAAATAATAAAAATACTGGAAGAAGAATCCACGTCAGGGGGGCCTCCACCTGTCCACGAGGGTGGGGGGCGCGCCTGCCCCCCTGGGCGCGCCCCTGCCTCGTGGGCCCCCTGTTGCTCCACTGACCTCAACTCCAACTCCATATATTCGTGTTCGGGGAGAAAAATTAGAGAGAAGGATTCATCGCGTTTTACGATACGAAGCCGCCGCCAAGCCCTAAAACCTCTCGGGAGGGCTGATCTGGAGTCCGTTTGGGGCTCCGGAGAGGGGAATCCGTCGCCGTCGTCATCATCAACCATCCTCCATCACCAATTTCATGATGCTCACCGCCGTGCGTGAGTAATTCCATCGTAGGCTTGCTGGACGGTGATGGGTTGGATGAGATTTATCATGTAATCGAGTTAGTTTTGTTAGGGTTTGATCCCTAGTATCCACTATGTTCTGAGATTGATGTTGCTATGACTTTGCTATGCTTAATGCTTGTCACTAGGGCCCGAGTGCCATGATTTCAGATCTGAACCTATTATGTTTTCATGAATATATGTGAGTTCTTGATCCTATCTTGCAAGTCTATAGTCACCTACTATGTGTTATGATCCGGCAGCCCCGAAGTGACAATAATCGGGACCACTCCCGGTGATGACCGTAGTTTGAGGAGTTCATGTATTCACTATGTGTTAATGCTTTGGTCCGGTACTCTGTTAAAAGGAGGCCTTAATATCCCTTAGTTTCCATTAGGACCCTGCTGCCACGGGAGGGAAGGAGAAAAGATGTCATGCAAGTTCTTTTCCATAAGCACGTATGACTATATTCGGAATACATGCCTACATTACATTGATGAATTGGAGCTAGTTCTGTGTCACCCTATCTTATGACTGTTACATGATGAACCGCATCCAGCATAATTCTCCATCACCGATCCAATGCCTACGAGCTTTTCACATATTGTTCTCCGCTTATTTACTTTTCCGTTGCTACTGTTACAATCACTACAAAACCCAAAAATATTACTTTTGCTACCGTTACCGTTACTTCCATATTACTTTGCTACTAAATACTTTGCTGCAGATACTAAGTTATCCAGGTGTGGTTGAATTGACAACTCAACTGCTAATACTTGAGAATATTCTTTGGCTCCCCTTGTGTCGAATCAATAAATTTGGGTTGAATACTCTACCCTCGAAAACTGTTGCGATCCCCTATACTTGTGGGTTATCAAGACTATTTTCTGGCGCTGTTGCCGGGGAGCATAGCTCTATTCTTTGAGTCACTTGGGATTTATATCTGCTGGTCACTATGAAGAACTTGAAAGACGCAAAAACAACAATTTATCCCTCAACTACTAGGGGAGGTAAGGAACTGCCATCTAGCTTTGCACTTGATTCACCTTCTGTTTTGAGTAAGCTTGCGACACCTAAACCTGCTTCTGCTTTTAATTCTGATATGTCGCATGTTATTGCTAGATCTAGAGAGAATGAAATTATTGAAACTGATAATTTTGATGATAGTGATGATGAAGACTCTCCCCCTAATAAATATGAATTACGTGTTGTGCCTGAGGGCTATGTTATGGATGAAGAAACTAAAAGAGACTTTCTTGCTTGCAATGATAGGAGTGATCTTAAGAAATTATTAGCTAAGCTTAAACAAAAAACTCTGAATGCTAGAATGAAATATGATCCTGCTTATGCTACTTCACCTATCTTTGTTACTGATAAGGATTATGAATTCTCTGTTGATCCTGATATAATTACTTTGGTTGAATCTGATCCTTTCTATGGCTATGAATCTGAAACTTTTGTGGCACATCTTACTAAATTAAATGATATAGCCACCCTGTTCACTAATGATGAGAGAAGTCGCTACTTTTATATCCTTAAAATATTTCCGTTCTCATTAAAGGGTGGTGCTAAGATATGGTTTAATTCTCTTGATCCTGGTTGTGTGCGTAGTCCCCAGGATATGATTTATTACTTCTCTGCTAAATATTTCCCTGCTCATAAGAAACAAGCTGCCTTAAGGGAAATATATAATTTCGTGCAAATTGAAGAAGGGAGTCTCCCACAAGCTTGGGGGAGGCTTCTCCAATTACTTAATGCTTTGCCTGATCATCCTCTTAAGAAAAATGAAATACTTGATATCTTTTATAATGGACTAACCGATGCTTCCAGAAATTACCTGGATAGTTGTGCTGGTTCTGTTTTCAGGGAAAGAACACCGGATGAAGCTGAGATTCTATTGAATAATATGTTGACAAATGAAAATAATCGGACACTTCCTGAGCCAACTCCTAAGACTATTCCTAAACCAACTCCGAAGAAAAGGGGTGTTCTATTTCTCAGTCCTGAAGATATGCAAGAGGCAAAGAAATCTACGAAAGAAAAAGGTATTAAAGCTGAAGATGTTAAGAATTTACCTCCTATTGAAGAAATGCATGGTCTTAATTTACCGCCTGTTGAAGAAATATATGATCTTAATCCCTCACCTATTGAAGAAACACATGGTCTTGATAACCCGACACAGGTAGTAAAGGTAAATTCTCTCTATAGATATGATAAAGCTGAAATCCCTCCTACTAAGTTTGCCTGCCAATGTTTGGATGAATTTGATAACTTTATGGTTAGGCAAGAAGACTTTAATGCTTATTTTGGTAGACAATTAAAACAAAATGCTTGTATGATTGAACACTTGAGTGATTATATGTCTAGAGTTAAAGGTGAACTTAAACTCATTAGTAAACATGCTTCTATGGTTAACACTCAAGTAGAACAAGTACTTAAAGCTCAAAATGATTTGCTCAATGAAATGAATAGTAAGAAAAATGATTTTGCTGTTAGAGTGGCTACTAGAACTGGTAAAATGACTCAGGAATCTTTGTATCCTGAAGGCCACCCTAAGAGAATCGAGCTGGATTCTCAGAGAAATATTATAGATGCACCTAGTCCTTCTAAAAAGAAGAAAAATAAAAATGATAGGACTTTGCATGCTTCTAGTGAACCTATTGCTGAACCACCTGAGAATCCAAATGGTATTTCTATTTCTGATGCTGAAACACAATCTGGTAATGAACATGAACCTAGTGATAATATTAATGAGGATGTTCATGATGATGCTCAAGCTAGTAATGATAATGACATAGAAATTGAACCTGCTTTTGATCTTGATAACCCACAATCAAAGAATCAACATTATGATAAGAGAGACTTTGTTGCTAGGAAGCACGGTAAAGAAAGGGAGCCATGGGTTCAGAAACCCATGCCTTTTCCTTCCAAACCATCCAAGAAAAAGGATGATGAGGATTTTGAGCGCTTTGCTGAAATGATTAGACCTATCTTTTTGCGTATGCGTTTAACTAATATGCTCAAAATGAATCCTTATGCTAAGTATATGAAAGAAATTGTTACTAATAAAAGAAAGATACCGGAAGCTGAGATTTCCACCATGCTTGCTAATTACACTTTTAAGGGTGGAATACCAAAGAAACTTGGAGATCCAGGAGTACCAACTATACCATGCTCCATTAAAAGAAACTATGTTAAGACTGCTTTATGTGATCTTGGAGCCGGTGTTAGTGCTATGCCTCTCTCTTTATATCGTAGACTTGATTTGAATAAGTTGACGCCTACTGAAATATCTTTGCAAATGGCTGATAAATCAACTGCTATACCTGTCGGTATTTGTGAGGATGTGCCTGTTGTGGTTGCAAACATTACTATTTTAACGGACTTTGTTATTCTTGATATTCCCGAGGACGATAGTATGTCTATTATTCTTGGAAGACCCTTTTTGAATACTGCAGGGGCTGTTATTGATTGCAACAAAGGCAATGTCACTTTTCATGTTAATGGTAATGAGCATACGGTACACTTTCCGAGGAAACAACCTCAAGTCCACAGTATAAATTCTATTGGAAAAATTCCATCGATTATTTTTGGAGGTTTTGAATTTCCTCTTCCTACTGTCAAGAAGAAATATGATATTCTTCTTATTGGGGATGTGCATATCCCCGTTGAGGTAACATAGTGTTATTCGAAATATCTCCGGTTCCATGTTATTCGGAATGAGTTTGTTAACAAGACCTGATCAACCTTGTTAGTGGATTCCTTTTGATGAGCATGAGATGGATGAAACTAGAAGGCACAACCTTCTGTACCCTCTCTTTACTTTCTGTTATTTAGTTGAAATAAAGTAAAATAGTATTTTTCTGTCTGTTTTCTGAATTATCCGTGCAATATAAAAATACCCCAAAAATAAAAGTTCTCTAAATGCCCTGCCAATTTAATATGATTTTTTTCTAGAATATTTGAGAATATCTGGCACTGAGAACACAGCAGGGGGAGCAAGCACCTGGCCACGAGGGTCCAGGGCGCGCCCACCCTTACAGGGCGCGCCCCCTGCCTCGTGGGCCCATGGTGGCTTCCCTCCACTTATTCTTGCACCCACACACTTCTTCTTCCTCCCAAAAAAATCACCATCCAGCTCAAGCACGAGTTCTAACTCATTTTGCTGCGATTTTTGATCTCCTTGCTCAAAGCACCTCTCACAAAACTGCTTTGGGGGATTGCTCCTTGGTATGTGACTCCTCCATTGGTCCAATTAGTTTTTGTTCTAGTTCTTTATTCATTGCAAATTTGTGCTGCCTAGGTGACCATGTTCTTGAGCTTGCATGTCAAATTTATATGGTTCCAAGTTGTTCTAATGCATGATATAGTTTCTAGGCACTTGTAGCAGTAGTTGCTATCAATTTTGTTGAGCCTGGTTCACTTTTATTTGAAGTTACTAAAAATTTCAGAAATTTTGCAGAGGAAGAAATATGTTTAGGAAAATGTACCATGGTGGTCCTTCAAGGAAGCAAGGACCCAGACTCGCAATGCGCGATGCCGATGATGAGCCACCAAGGAGCGCTCCAGTGCGGCCTTGTGAATGGCCTTCAGAAGGCTTTATGGATCAAGCGGGAATCAATGAAGAATTTAACGCATATTTGCGTAACGCTGATCTTGTGAGCTTCGAGGCAGAAATGTGTCGCCAGTACCACTATCTCACTAGTTCATTTATGAGGAGGTTTGAATTTTCATCTTCACGCAATGCTCAAACTGTCCTATTTGATCTTTATGAAAAATCTTACACTATGGACTTAGAGGATTTTACCAATGCTTGCAAACTTCCACAATGGGGTAGTTCTAGTGAACCTCGCAAATATGAATTTAGAGAATTTCTTGCTAGTATAACTGTGGGGGAATCTAGAGATATAGCACAAGCTACCATAGGGAGCATTCATTTTCCTGCTATACATTATTTTGCTCTCTTCATAGGTAGGTGCATAAATGGTAAGGATGAAGCCTGTCACATGTGTGTCCCTGACCTCAGTATTCTTAGGAGTGCTGTGTTAGGAGATAAATCTTATAATTTGGGAGCCATTGTTGCACGTAGGTTGCATCATAATAGATTTAATGGAGATTTCTTTGGTGGAATTTATGCAACCCGCTTAGCTGATTTTCTTGGTGTAACCATACGTGATGATGATATTGAATTGCCTCCTACTTGTCTAGACTTTAATGCTATGGTTCACCACCAGTTTGTTGAGAGGAATGAACCGCCTCTCCAATACCGACTAATCTTTGACAGGCGTCGCGCTGTCAATATTGTCCTCCCTGCTCCCGCTTTCTTTGACTTTCAGGCAAAGGGGAGATATTACATAACCAGAGAGGAGGTAGATGAGTATAAGAGGAGGGCTGAGATAGCTCGCCTCCAAGCTGCAGCCCACGATGCGATAGCCGCTGCATCTCAGTATGACCCCAACTACAACTTTGGATATCCGCCAGGCCATCCGTGGCAATAAACCAACTTAGGCCAAAAGCCTAAGCTTGGGGGAGTACGTATTTCTCACCGACATTACATTCATGTCACACACACTCATTGCTAGATGTCGGTGCTCATACTCTTTCATTGTATTATCCATGCTAGTTTATTTTCTTTTTCTTGCTTTCTTCTTGTGTGTTTAATAAACCTTAAGAAAACCAAAAAAATTAGTGTAGCTTTTAGTTAATTTACTTTCTAGTTGCTGTAGTAGTAATAATTAAAAGAAAACCCAAAAAGATTTCCTGTTCTTCTTTTGCTTGTTGGGAGCTTTCTTGTGTAAATAGTTTTATTTCTTTTCTTTTCTTTGGGGGTCGATAGGAGAAGACCTTGATTAAATTGTTGAAGTGGCTCTTATATGCATTATTGTTGATTTAATCAAGAGCCCATATTGCCTTGTCTTCTCCTGTTTATTGAATGCTCGCAGATTCCAGCTTAGTCCAATGCACATGCACTGTTATTATTATTCACATCGTTCGGTCGTGCAAGTGAAAGGCAATTATGACGATATATGATGGACTGATTGAGATGAGAGAAGCTGGTATGAACTCGACCTCTTTTGTTTTTGTAAATATGATTAGTTCATCGTTCCTGATTCAGCCTATTATGAATAAACATGTTTGCAATGACAATTAGAGATTCTAGTTGCTTATGCCATGCTTAATTAGCTATGAGTTATAATGGTTTACCTTGCGTGCCAACATGCTATTAAAATGGTTGTGATGTGGTATGGCGGGGTGGTATCCTCCTTTGAATGATTCAAGTGACTTGACTTGGCACATGTTCACGCATGTAGTTGAAACAAATCAACATAAGCCTTCACGATATTTATGTTCATGGTGGATTATATCCTACTCATGCTTGACAATGTTTATTAATTTTAATGCATGTTCATAACTGTTGTCGCTCTCTAGTTGATCGCTTCCCAGTCTTTTGCTAGCCTTCACTTGTACTAAGTGGGAATACTGCTTGTGCACCCAATCCCTTAAACCCCAAAGTTATTCCACATGAGTCCACCATACCTTCCTATATGCGGTATCTACCTGCCGTTCCAAGTAAATTTGTATGTGCCAAACTCTAAACCTTCAAATGAAATTCTGTTTTGTATGCTCGAATAGCTCATGTATCAACTAGGTCTGTCCTTATCTTCCATGTTAGGCGGGTTATTCTCAAGAGGAGTGGACTCCGCTCCTCACTCACGAGAAAATGGCTGGTCAACGGGATGCCCAGTCCCATGCTTTATGCAAACTAAATCAAAATAGTTGCAAACAAAACTCCCCCTGGGACTGTTGTTAGTTGGAGGCACTCGTTGTTTCGAGCAAGCCATGGATTGATGCTTGTTGGTGGAGGGGGAGTATAAACTTTACCATCCTGTTTGGGAACCGCCTATAATGTGTGTAGCATGGAAGATATCGCCATCTCTTGGTTGTTATGTTGACAATGAAAGTATGCCGCTCAAAATATTATTTATCTCTGCTTTAAAACCGAGCTCTGGCACCTCTACAAATCCCTGCTTCCCTCTGCGAAGGGCCTATCTATTTAATTTCATGTTGAGTCATCACCCTCTTATTAAAAAGCACTAGCTAGAGAGCGCTGCTGTCATTTGCATCCATTACTGTTAATTTATATTGGGTATGACTGGATATCTTTTACCATGAATTACAATGTCTAGTCAGTCCTTGATCTTGAAAGGTGCTCTGCATTTATGTTTTGCGGTCTCAGAAAGGGCTAGCGAGATACCATCTTGTTATATCATATCATGATTGTTTTGAGGAAGTGTTGTCATCGGAGATTTAATATTATTGCTCACTAGTTGATTATGCCATTGATATGAGTAAACATGAGACCTAAGAGTTATTGTGAATATGGTTAGTTCATAATCTTTGCTGAAAACTTGAATGATGGCTTTACATATTTACAACAACAAGAGCAAACAGAGTTTGTAAAAGTTTTTCTTTATCACTTTCAGTTTATCAACTGAATTGCTTGAGGACAAGCAAAGGTTTAAGCTTGGGGGAGTTGATACGTCTCCGTCGTATCTACTTTTCCAAACACTTTTGCCCTTGTTTTGGACTCTAACTTGCATGATTTGAATGGAACTAACCCAGACTGACGCCGTTTTCAGCAGACGTTCCGTGGTGTTATTTATGTGCAGAAACAAAAGTTCTCGGAATGACCTGAAACTCCACAGAACTTATTTTTGGAAAATATTAAAAATACTTGAAGAAGAATCCACGTCAGGGGGGCCGCCACCTGTCCACGAGGGTGGGGGGCGCGCCTGCCCCCCTGGGCGCACCCCCTGCCTCGTGGGCCCCCTGTTGCTCCACCGACCTCAACTCCAACTCCATATATTCGTGTTCGGGGAGAAAAAAATCAGAGAGAAAGATTCATCTCGTTTTACGATACGGAGCCGCCGCAAAGCCCTAAAACCTCTCGGGAGGGCTGATCGGGAGTCCGTTCGGGGCTCCGGAGAGGGGAATCCGTCGCCGTCGTCCTCATCAACCATCCTCCATCACCAATTTCATGATGCTCACCGCCGTGCGTGAGTAATTCAATCGTAGGCTTGCTGGACGGTGATGGGTTGGATGAGATTTATCATGTAATCGAGTAAGTTTTGTTAGGGTTTGATCCCTAGTATCCACTATGTTCTGAGATTGATGTTGCTATGACTTTGCTATGCTTAATGCTTGTCACTAGGGCCCGAGTGCCATGATTTCAGATCAGAACCTATTATTTTTTCATGAATATGTGTGAGTTCTTGATCCTATCTTGCAAGTCTATAGTCACCTACTATGTGTTATGATCCGGCAGCCCCGAAGTGACAATAATCGGGACCACTCCCGGTGATGACCGTAGTTTGAGGAGTTCATGTATTCACTATGTGTTAATGCTTTGGTCCGGTACTCTATTAAAAGGAGGCCTTAATATCCCTTAGTTTCGATTAGGATCCCGCTGCCACGGGAGGGTAGGAGAAAAGATGTCATGCAAGTTCTTTTCCATAAGCACGTATGACTATATTCGGAATACATGCCTACATTACATTGATGAATTGGAGCTAGTTCTGTGTCACCCTATCTTATGACTGTTACATGATGAACCGCATCCGGCATAATTCTCCATCACCGATCCAATGCCTACGAGCTTTTCACATATTGTTCTCCGCTTATTTACTTTTCCATTGCTACTGCTACAATCACTACAAAACCCAAAAATATTACTTTTGCTACCGTTACCGTTACTTCCATATTACTTTGCTACTAAATACTTTGCTGCAGATACTAAGTTATCCAGGTGTGGTTGAATTGACAACTCAACTGCTAATACTTGAGAATATTCTTTGGCCCCCCTTGTGTCGAATCAATAAATTTGGGTTGAATACTCTACCCTCGAAAACTGTTGCGATCCCCTATACTTGTGGGTTATCAGCAGTCTATCTACACTATAATAAGTCCGGACACCAACTTTCATCCCATTCCGAGAACATTTTAACGCCACTTATAAATTACTATTTCGGACGTGCCGCGGGCGCGTGCGAGTGTGTCTGGGCTCAGAACAGACAACAGAAAGAACTGGGAGACCCGGACGGATGCAAGTTTTGAAAACATGATGATGCAATGCACATGATGACATGGCAAAGATGCGACACACAAGCAAAAGACATGGCAACGACAGCGAATAATGGAAGATACCTGGCGCGTCGGTCTTGGGGCGTTACAACACTCCATCACTACAAGAGGATCTCGTCCCGAGATCTAGGATGGCACCGGAGGGAAACGGGAGAGGAAGAGGAGAGGTAAACTAAGTTGCTTCTTTGACAAATGAGTGAAACCAAAGAACCTTGCGAGGTTGAACAAATTGAAAGAAAGAATACAACAAAGATGAACAAAGTTGAAAACACTCCGTTAGAAAAGAGGAACAAGGAACATTACAAGAACCTTGTAGGTTGAAAGACAAAAGAAAAGGGTTGCAATGGACAAGAAGTACATGCAAGTGCTCCGGTAGAAATGAGGAACACCACGAGAAACTTGGAGGTTGCAAAGCAATGCATGACAAGCACAATGGACAAGAAGGAATTGAAACCAATTTGGTTAAATCGAGATGGACAATTAATAAGAACGAAAGAATTCGAACAACACTCCGGCTGAAAAGAGATGTACAAGGAACGATAAAGATTAATTACGACAACACTCCGGTTAGAAGAGGAATGATAGACACAACACTCCGGTTAAAACAAGATAGAGAAGGAATAAGAATGATGTAATTTGGACAGCACTCCGACTGTAAATGGAAGGAATTGAACATGATCTTGACAAAACAAGATGATGGGTCGGAGAGAGCAACATCACAATGCCTCCGGAACAAATGTAAGAATGGAATCAAAAGAACGGAGGAGAAAACAACATTTTCTACCTCAAATGAGTTTGAAAAAGCATCTTGAGGAGAAGGGCCGAACGGAGTTGTTGGAAAACCAACAACGAAAAGAGTAAGCTTGTTGTGGGCTTATGGAAAACATCTCGAAATTTGAGGTGAAATTCTGCCACTAGCGGAAACAATAGATTGGATTGATATCAACAAGGAGACGAGAAACTTATTTCACCGGGAGGATAATTGAAGAACTTGGGTCATTTTTAAGCACCATAAATAGCAACAATCCTTAGGGAAAGCTTTAGGTGAAATATAACCCAAGATAACTCCAATGAAGAGATTGATGGGTTGCAAAGGATCTCATGAACGAATTGAAAATGATGGGTTTAAAATATGTCATTCCGGACAACTTGTGAATCATGAAACACAATGGGGAATTGTCAAGAGTGACATAGCACCACCTCAAAAGATAAGAGGGAAAGAATTGCATTTCGGAATGCAAGATGAAGAATGCTTGAACTCCTCAAAACAAGACATGTGTTGAACACCATGTTTATTTTTGAGTATAGCTTGGCGGAACTTAACTTCAAGAGAAATCTTGAAGAACAATTGAAGAATGAAAAGAATCCTTTGACTAACCACCATGTAGAGCCTCCATGAAGAACTCTGGTAACAAAAGAGAATGATAGAAAGAAAAGAAAAGTTGAAAACACAAGGTGAAACCTTGCAATGATTTAGATGGAGCTTCGCGACGAGATAATGCGGAAAAACTTGGAACTCCGGAAAAGAAAATAAGAAGCATCTCGAACCGAGAAATGTGACATGAAGAACAACTATGAAAATAAGAAACTAGAACACTTTGATGAAACAATAATAAGAATTACTTTATGCGTATCCTTCACAAATTTAAATTCATGACAAGCAACGGATTTGGCATACTACTTATTATCATAGAAAGGATTAAGATAGATATAGCACAAACTTGAGAAGGTCTTCAACGAATCACCGTTAGGATTGGCACAAAGGATAAATTAATATGAGAACATAGGAAGAGGATTCTTGAACAAACCGCCGTAAGAATTGAAAAATGAAAGTAGCAAAGCCACAATTCACCGGGAGGAATTGGAAAACGAATGAAGATACTTGAGGTAAATTAGATACATGAGAACGAAGAGATCATGACCCGATTAGAGGATATTTGAACGATGCACCCACCGGTAGAATTGGGGAATGAGAGCTGAATGTTGAGAACGAATAAATCTTCTGAAATGATGGCCTCCAGAGAATCAAACTGAAAAGACTCATGAATTGCTCCGGATGGGTGAAAAGAATTCTCACAATCGAAAACAATTATGAGATGATGGCAGCAAGCTTGAACCACGCATCTGTGAGAGAACAGATAAGATTTGGAGGAAAAACTCTTCTTCGGTCTTCAAATGTTGAGAATGACGATGAGAAACACCACCATGAATTGTTGAGATACTCCGGGATGAAAATTAGAAAGGTTGAACCAGCGATGAAAAGAATTTGAAAGATCTTGGAGAAAGACATTTGACTGATGACAATTCATTCTTACGTCAAGCTTTGAAATGAATTTGAGAATAACTCCGGAAAAAGAAAAGTCAGGTAAGATCCTGGAAAAAGACCTGTGGGTTAGGGCCCACTCAAAAGATACACCGTTGAATGATTTAAAAGATAGATTGCGCCGGTTGAATTAAACGGCTTGAATAAGGTAAGACCTCGAAATAGCTTGAAAGGATTATGAATAGAAACTTGAATCTTCTGGGATATCTTCAGCACTCAAGATAAACATGAATAGCAAGAGGTGGATGATTAAGAAGTGCACCGGCATGAGAAAACATTTACAACGAGGAAAGGAATTTGATCAACAAAGCTTGAATTGAATCCACCGGAGAAGAAAGAGAACGAAGAATGATGAACTTGAAGCTCCGTTAGTATCTTCCCGAGAATCACCGGATAAGAACATTGAAAGAAAAGAATAAAGAGAATTCACATCCATAAGATGGATACTTGATTAAGAAATCTGAGTCTTTGAATAAAAGGGTGGGAGGGCGGGAAAAACAAAGGCAACTTGGGATGTTTGAAACAAACAACGTTGAGAAAAACTTATAATTGATCTTGCGGAAGGGGAGAATGATGGGATCGTCTCAAAGAGAAGCGCACCAGTTGGAAATAGAATTGGGATGACAATCTTGATGACCAAGAAGGATTAGCACCCCTATAGAACATGCGAACACCACTTGGAAAAGGTATGGAAAACACATTTGACATTGAAGCAACTCGAATACCACAACTCAAAACAAAACAAAGGATTTGTCTTGCAGGATAAGCCGGAAACAAACATATGATAGACCCCATATCAAATCATGTGTCTGTTGGAAAGATATCCTACGAGATACTTGAATTCCCACCTATAAACTCCCGAAACTTTCTGGTTATGCAATCTGGTGTTGGGGATACAGGGGAAGCATAATATCTCACCCAAACTAACAATCCCTACATCCAGCTGTATCCATCCTTCAACACGTAACCAAGAAACCTTTGGAAATCGTGTACCTCAACCTTCGGAAAGCATCCGTTATACGAGTTATGGCAATACTCCCGAACTCCCGCCCCAGTACTGGGTGGCGTCGAGGTTATCTCACCAACAACTGCATAAAAGAGATTTTCGATGTCGGGAACTCAGGAATTCCAGAACTGCAACGATAAAATTGTGACGACAACACCTCGGAGCTCAACTCCCTGGGACACTGCCACAACCCCTAAATGTCAGGAGGCACCAAGAACAATGTTCTCGTCACAAGAATATTAGAACGATTCCAAGATACCCGCGTGATCCTAAATTTTTTTAGTGAAATTTGAGGAGAGGAAAGTCAAAACTTCTACGTCAGGAGGCCTCACCAGAGCGACGAAGGGACTGAGGAGTAAAAAGAATCCTACTCTCCGATATATATAATCCTAAGACTCAAAACATTTTGTTCTAGACACGACAACGTCAACGATTCGATCAAGCAGGGGGCTCCTAAGTCGGGGAAGGCTCTGATTACCAACTTATAACACCCACAAATGCGGCTATATCTCCCACATGTCGGCGCACGACTTAGAGGCATAGCCGCATGGTAGTTTTGTCGCAAGAGGGGTAATCTTCACACAATCCCATGTACTGAATAAGAAAGGGATAAAGAGTTGGCTTACAATCGCCACTTCACACAAATAACAAGTTAACATACATCATACAGAGTACAACCAAGGTCCGACTACGGAACCAAAATAAAAGAAGACAACCCCAAATGCTAGATCCTCGATCGTCCCAACTGGGCACCACTACTGATCATCCGGAAAAGACAAATAACAACGACCAAGATCTTCACCGAGCTCCCACTTGAGCTCGGTAGCATCACCTGCACTGGTATCATCGGTACCTGCAACTGTTTGGAAGTATTCGTGAGTCACGAGGACTCAGCAATCTCACACCCGCGAGATCAAGACTATTTAAGCTTATGGGTAGGGTAAGGTAAGGAGGTGGAGATACAACAAGCACTAAGCATATGTGGTGGCTAACATACGCAAATAAGAACAAGAAGAGAAGCAACGCAACGGCCGAGAAGCTAGAAGTGATCCTAAAACTACTTACTTTCAAGCATAACACAAGACCGTGTTCACTTCCCGGACTCTGCCGAAAAGAGACCATCATGGCTACACACGCGGTTGATGCATTTTAATTAAGTTAAGTGTCAAGTTCTCTACAACCGAACATTAACAAATTCCCATCTGCCACATAACCGCGGGCACGGTTTTCGAAAGTTTATAACCTGTAGGGGTGTCCCAACTTAGCCCATCACAAGCTCTCACGGTCAACGAAGGATATTCCTTCTCCCGGAAAGACCCGATCAGCCTCGGAATCCCGGTTACAAGACATTTCGACAATGGTAAAACAAGACCAGCAAGACCGCTCGAATGTGCCGACAAATCCCGATAGGAGCTGCACATATCTCGTTCTCAGGGCACACCAGATGGGCAAGACGTCGGGTTGGCATAGACCCTGGTTGCCCAGGGGGCGCCGGACATCGCCCAGTTCAGACCAACACTTAGAGAAGCACTGGCCCCAGGGGGGGGGGTTAAAAATAAAGATGACCCTCGGGCTCGCGAAAACCCAGGGGAAAGTTATAGGTTGTTAGGCAAATGTAAAACCAATGTTGGGCCTTGCTGCAGGAGTTTTATTCAAAGCGAACTGTCAAGGCGTTCCCATAACACCCAACCGCGTAAGGAACGCAAAATCAAGGAGAATAACACTAGTATGACGGAAACTAGGGCGGCAAGAGTGGAACAAAACACCAGGCATAAGGCCGAGCCTTCCACCCTTTACCAAGTATATATATGCATTAAAATTAAATAAGAGATATTGTGATATCCCAACATATCCATGTTCTAACAAGGAACAAACTTCAAATTCACCTGCAACTAGCAACGCTATAAGAGGGGCTGAGAAAAAGCGGTAACATAGCCAAACAACGGTTTGCTAGGAAGGTGGGTTAGAGGCTTGACATGGCAATATGAGAGGCATGATATAACAAGAGGTAGGTAGCGCGACATAGCGATAGAGCGAACAACTAGCAAGCAAAGATAGAAGTGATATCGAGGGTATGGTCATCTTGCCTGAGATCCCGCAAGGAAGAAGAACGGGTCCATGAAGAAGATAAATGGACGTAGTCGAACGGATCCTCACAAACGGGACGTTACCGGAACTATCGAGAAGAAGCACAACCGGAAAGGAGCAAACAACATGGTAAACCAGCAAGCATAAACATGGCATGATGCACAATCAAGTATGATGCATGTCCGGTTTAATGAGGCATGGCATGGAAAAGTGCACAAACAATACTACAAATTAAGTGGAGCTCAATATGCAACGAGTTGCATATTGACGAAACACCACATTTGATTATTTAGTTCTCTCTCGTTTATGTACCCAACAATATTAAATGTTATTAAACATGTCAAGTGGTGAAGCACAACAAAACTACCTATCTGGGCAAGTTTAAATGAGGCCGGAAACAACGAACAACAATTCCGGAAAATCCTGATATGCAAATTTTTAGAGTTGGTACTGTTCTGCACTAAACCATACTTTGAGTTGTTAAACATGCAAAGTAATGCTACCATGTTAATCTATGCATTTTTCCACCCCATTTACATATAAAGTTTATTAAGTTTGGAGCTACGGTTATTTAGTTATGAAATAAATCATTTTAGCATGAAAATTATGCAAATTATAAGCAAACATCATTTTAAACATTTTTAACATGGATGAAAGCTGCATATTATGAAACTAGACAAAATTCTAAGCATTTTACATATTAAGTTTGTTTAATTATGATGCAATGTTGTGAAGTTATTAAATGCATGATCTAGAGGGACTTTTCTGTAAAACAGGAAAACCCTGGAAAATTAGTTAATCCGCAGACGCTGAAAAACAACACGTCATGGGCCGAATCTGAAGCATGTTGGGCCAGTTGTAGGAAAAAAGGAGGGGCGCTGGGGAGCTCACCCATGGGCCAGGCCCAACTGGCAGAGGAGGCCAGCGGTGCTGGGCTGGGGAAGCGGGCCAGCTGGCCAGGCCATGGCCCACGTGGCCGGCGGCACCTGTCGTCGTCCTCCGAGCTTCGGCTCCGGCGGGGCTTGGAACGGCGGCGGACAACGACAGGGACCGGATCCGGGGCGGCGGTTGCGCGGATCCGGCGGGGACGGCCCGGCACCGGTCATCTCCGGCAGCGGGGCGACATCCATGACCATTCCCTGAGAGATAGAGAGAGAGAGATGAGGTGAGGTCCCGAGAGAGGGAGGAGACAGGGATGAGAGGGAGGCGCGGGGCAGCGGTGCTCATCTGTGGGGCGGTGGCGGGCTGGACGAGGTTCGGCGATGAGCGACGAGGCGGCAGGGTCACGAGGCGGCAAGGACGCGCTGGATCGGGAGCTCTTCCGCACGGGGAGCTCGAACGCGAGGGCGGCGGCGGCTCGGGCCCTGGATGGGCTCAGGGCGGGCTCCAGATGGGCCCTGAGGGTCGCGGCGAAGTGGGGCACTGGAGAGGCGACGTGGAGGGCTGCGGGTGGCTGCGGGAAGTGGGGAGGTGGTGACGTGGCAGCTCTCGATTGGTCGGGGCGACGCCTCAGGTGGCGGCGCAGCCTCTGGGCCGGCGACAAGTGGCGGTGGCGGGGTGGGTTGGCGCTGAAATCGAGGAGGGAGGAGGCTGGCGGCTGCGGGGATCCCGAGGGGAAGGCTAGAAGGTAGGTGGAGGCTAGGGGATGCCCAAATTTAGAATGGGAGGTGTATACATAGGGTAGGAGCTAGGGTTTGGGGGATTTTGGGGGCTTTCGGAGCCCTCCGATCGTGACCTGACGGCTCTGGTCAAAGGAGGGGTTAGGTGGGCTGTGTAGAGCGGGTTGGGTGAGAGAAGAGAAGAGAAGAGAGAGAGGCCCGACGACGGTTTCCGGAGACCGAAAACGTCCGACAATAGGCCGACTATATTGTGGCTATATGTTTAACGGTTGGGCTATCAAACGAACTTTGAATGCGACGAAACTTGACACGCAGTCTATCTACACTATAATAAGACTGCACGCCAACTTTCATCCCATTCCGAGAACATTTTAACGCCACTTATAAAATACTATTTCGGACGTGCTGCGGGCGCGTGCGAGTGTGTGTGGGCTCAGAACAGACAACGGAAAGAACTAGGAGACCTGGACGGATGCAAGTTTTGAAAACATGATGATGCAATGCACATGACGACATGACAAAGATGCGACACACAAGCAAAAGACATGGCAACGACAGCGAATACTGGAAGACACCTGGCGCGTCGGTCTTGGGGCGTTACACACTTAGCTCTCAACAGGAGGACATGTTCACCACCATTCCAATCCATCCCAGATGAATCAGACCTGACACCACTCTAGGCATCGTAGGCATAACAAGCAAGCATGAATGAATAGGCACATCATGGCTCAAATAAGTCCTACTCATGCTAGTGGGTTTCAACTATTTACTGTAGCAAAGACAGGTCAGGCAAATGAATGGGATCAACTACCTCAACATGTAATAGTCGAATAGTTGTTGTCCTAATGCAATAAGAGAGAGCAAGAGCGAGAGAGTGGGATTGTATCGAAATGCTCAGGGGATTGCTTGCCTGACATAGTGGTAGAAGGGTACTGCCCTTCAGTTCGATACTCGTGGATATCCTCGGGAGCAGAACCTACTGCGTAGAACATACCGAGAATACAATCAATACATGGCAATATGCAATAATATGATGAATTCTCATGACATGGCAATATGCAACTAATAACAGGAGGGTTTGAGTAGATTAGAACCAAAGGTTCAAATTCAAACTCAACATGTGAATTTTCAAAGTTCAAATAGTTGTTTTGAACTATATGATGACCCACATGAAGGAAATATGCCCTAGAGGCAATAATAAAGTTATTATTTATTTCCTTATATCATGATAAATGTTTATTATTCATGCTAGAATTGTATTAACCAGAAACATAATACATGTGTGAATACATAGACAAACAGAGTGTCACTAGTATGCCTCTACTTGACTAGCTCGTTAATCAAAGATGGGTATGTTTCCTAGCCATAGACATAAGTTGTCATTTGAATAACGAGATCACCTCATTAGGAGAATGACGTGATTGATTTGACCCATTCCGTTAGCTTAGCACTTGATCGTTTAGTATGTTGCTATTGCTTTCTTCATGACTTATACATGTTCCTATGACTATGAGATTATGCAACTCCCGTTTACCAGAGGAACACTTTGTGTGCTACCAAACGTCACAACGTAAATGGGTGATTATAAAGGTACTCTACAGGTGTCTCCAAAGGTACTTGTTGGGTTGGCGTATTTTGAGATTAGGATTTGTCACTCCGATTGTCGGAGAGGTATCTCTGGGCCCACGCGGTAATGCACATCACTATAAGCCTTGCAAGCATTGTGACTAATGAGTTAGTTGCGGGATGATGTGTTACGGAACGAGTAAAGAGACTTGCCGATAACGAGATTGAACTAGGTATCGAGATACCGACGATCAAATCTCGGGCAAGTAACATACCGGTGACAAAGGGAACAACGTATGTTGTTATGCGGTCTGACCGATAAAGATCTTCGTAGAATATGTGGGAGCCAATATGGGCATCCAGGTCCCGCTATTGGTTATTGACCGGAGACGTGTCTCGGTCATGTCTACATAGTTCTCGAACCTGTAGGGTCCGCACGCTTAACGTTACGATGACAGTTTTATTGGGTTTTGATGTACCGAAGGAGTTCGGAGTCCTGGATGAGATCGGGTACATGACGAGGAGTCTCGAAATGGCCGAGACGTAAAGATCGATATATTGGACGACTATATTCGGACTTCGGAAAGGTTCCGAGTGATTCGGGTATTTTTCGGAGTACCGGAGAGTTACGGGAATATGTATTGGGCCTTATTGGACCATACGGGAAAGAAGGAAAAGGGCCTTAAGGGTGGCCGCACCCCTCCCCTTGGTCTGGTCCGAATTGGACTAGGGAAAGGGGGCGCCCCCATCCTTCCTTCTCTTTTTCCCTTCCTCTTTTCCTATTCCATATGGGAGGTGGAATCCTACTAGGACTAGGGAGTCCTAGTAGGACTCCACACTTGGTGCGCCCCCTCCTAGGGCCGGCCTCCTCCTCCCTTGCTCCTTTATATACGGGGGCAGGGGTGCACCCCAGAGACACAACAATTGATCCTTGAGATCTCTTAGCCGTGTGCGGTGCCTCCCTCCACCATATTACACCTCGATAATACCGTTGCGGAGCTTTGGCGAAGCCCTGCGTCGGTGGAACATCATCATCGTCACCACGCCGTCGTGCTGACGAAACTCTCCCTCAACACTCGGCTGGATCGGAGTTCGAGGGACGTCATCGAGCTGAACGTGTGTAGAACTCGGAGGTGCCGTACGTTCGGTACTTGATCGGTCGGATCGTGAAGACGTACGACTACATCAACCGCGTTGTGATAACGCTTCCGCTGTCGGTCTACGAGGGTACGTGGACAACACTCTCCCCTCTCGTTGCTATGCATCACCATGATCTTGCGTGTGCGTAGGAATTTTTTTGAAATTACTACGTTTCCAACAGTGGTATCAGAGCCTGGTTTTATGCGTTGATGCTATGCACGAGTAGAACACAAGTGAGTTGTGGGCGATATAAGTCATACTGCTTACCAGCATGTCATACTTTGGTTCAGCGGTATTGTGAGATGAAGCGGCCCGGACCGACATTACGCGTACGCTTACGCGACACTGGTTTCACCGTTGCGAGCACTAGTTGCTTAAAGGTGACTGGCGGGTGTCTGTCTCTCTCACTTTAGTTGAACCGAGTGTGGCTACGCCCGGTCCTTGCGAAGGTTAAAACAGCACCAACTTTACAAACTATCGTTGTGGTTTTGATGCGTAGGTAAGAACGGTTCTTGCTAAGCCCGTAGCAGCCACGTAAAACTTGCAACAACAAAGTAGAGGACGTCTAACTTGTTTTTGCAGGGCATGTTGTGATGTGATATGGTCAAGACATGATGTGATATAATGTGTTGTATGAGATGATCATGTTTTGTAACCGAGTTATCGGCAACTGGCAGGAGCCATATGGTTGTCGCTTTATTGTATGAGATGCTATCACCATGTAATAGTTTTACTTTATCACTAAGCGGTAGCGATAGTCGTAAAAGCAATTATTTGGCGAAACGACAACGATGCTACGATGGAGATCAAGGTGTCGCGCCGGTGACGATGGTGATCATGACGGTGCTTCGGAGATGGAGATCACAAGCACGGTGCTTCGGAGATGGAGATCACAAGCACAAGATGATGATGGCCATATCATATCACTTATATTGATTGCATGTGATGTTAATCCTTTATGCATCTTATCTTGCTTTGTTTGACGGTAGCATTATAAGATGATCCTTCACTAAATTATCAAAGTATAAGTGTTCTCCCTGAGTATGCACCGTTGCGAAAGTTCTTCGTGCTGAACTAACCACGTGATGATCGGGTGTGATAGGCTCTACGTTCAAATACAACGGGTGCAAAACTGTTGCACACGCGGAATCCTCAGGTTAAACTTGACGAGCCTAGCATATAACAGATATGGCCTCGGAACACGGAGACCGAAAGGTCGAGCGTGAATCATATAGTAGATATGATCAACATAGTGATGTTCACCATTCAAACTACTCCATCTCACGTGATGATCGGACATGGTTTAGTTGATATGGATCACGTGATCACTTAGAGGATTAGAGGGATGTCTATATAAGTGGGAGTTCTTAAGTAATATGATTAATTGAACTTAAATTTATCATGAACTTAGTCCTGATAGTATTTTGCAAATTATGTTGTAGATCAATAGCTCGCGTTGTTGCTTCCCTGTTTTATTTTTGATATGTTCCTAGAGAAAATTATGTTGAAAGATGTTAGTAGCAAAGATGCGGATTGGATCCGTGATCTGAGGATTATCCTCATTGCTGCACAGAAAAATTATGTCCTTGATGCACCGCTAGGTGACAGACCTATTGCAGAAGCAGATGCAGACGTTATGAACGTTTGGCTAGTTCAATATGATGACTACTTGATAGTTTAGTGCACCATGCTTAACGGCTTAGAATCGGGACTTCAAAGACGTTTTGAACGCCATGGAGCATATGAGATGTTCCAGGAGTTGAAGTTAATATTTCAAGCAAATACCCGAGTTGAGAGATATGAAGTCTCCAACAAGTTCTATAGCTAAAAGATGGAGGAGAATCGCTCAACTAGTGAGCATGTGCTCAGATTGTCTGGGTACTACAATCGCTTGAATCAAGTGGGAGTTAATCTTCCAGATAAAATAGTGATTGACAGAATTCTCTAGTCACCATCACCAAGTTAGTAGAACTTCGTGATGAACTATAGTATGCAAGGGATGACGAAAGTAATTCCCGAGCTCTTCGTGATGCTGAAATCGACGAAGGTAGAAATCAAGAAAAACATCAAGTGTTGATGGTTGACGAGACCACTAGTTTCAAGAAAAGGGCAAAGGGAAGAAGGGGAACTTCAAAAAGAACGGCAAGCAAGTTGCTGCTCAAGTGAAGAAGCCTAAGTCTGGTCCTAACCCTGAGACTAAGTGCTTCTACTTCAAAGGGACTGGTCACTAGAAGCGGAACTACCCCAACTATTTGGTGGATAAGAAGGATGGCAAAGTGAACAAAGATATATTTGATATACAGATTATTGATGTGTACTTTACTAGTGTTTATAGCAACCCCTCGGTAATTGATACTGGTTCAGTTGCTAAGAGTAGTAACTCGAAACGGGAGTTGCAGAATAAACAGAGACTAGTAAAAGTGAACAAAGGTATATTTGATATACAGATTATTGATGTGTACTTTACTAGTGTTTATAGCAACCCCTCGGTAATTGATACTGGTTCAGTTGCTAAAGAGTAGTAACTCGAAAACGGGAGTTGCAGAATAAACAGAGACTAGTAAAAGGCGAGGTGACGATGTGTGTTGGAAGTAGTTCCAAGATTGATATGATCATCATCGCACACTCCCTGTACTTTCGGGATTAGTGTTGAAACTAAATAAGTGTTATTTGGTGTTTGCGTTGAGCATGAATATGATTTGATCATGTTTATTGCAATACGGTTATTCATTTATATTAGAGAACAATTGTTGTTCTGTTTACATGAATAAAACCTTCTATGGTCATACACACCAACGAAAATGGTTTGTTGGATCTCGATCGTAGTGATACACATATTCATAATATTGAAGCCAAAAGATGCAAAGTTAATAATGATAGTGCAACTTATTTGTGGCACTTCCGTTTAGGTCAATTGGTGTAAAGCGCATGAAGAAACTCCATACTGATGGGATTTTTGAAATCACTTGATTATGAATCACTTGATGCTTGCGAACCGTGCCTCATGGGCAAGATGACTAAAACGCCGTTCTCCGGAACTATGGAGAGAGCAACAGATTTGTTGGAAATCATACATACAGATGTATGTGGTCCGATGAATATTGAGGCTCGTAGAAGGTATCATTATTTTCTGACCTTCACAGATGATTTGAGCAGATATGGGTATATCTACTTAATGAAACAAGAGTCTGAAACATTTGAAAAATTCATATAATTTCAGAGTGAAGCAGAAGATCATCGTAACAAGAAAACAAATTTTCTACGATCTGATCGTGGAGAAGAGTATTTAAGTTACGAGTTTGGCCTTCAGTTAAAACAATGTGGAATAGTTTCACAAATTCATGCCACCTGGAACACCACAGCATAATGGTGTGTCCGAACGTCATAACCGTACTTTATTGGATATAGTGCAATCTATGATGTCTCTTACCAATTTACCACTAATCGTTTTGGGGGTTATGCATTAGAGACAACTGCATTCACATTAAATAGGGCGCCATCAAAATCCGTTGAGACGATGCCTTATGAACTTTGGTTTGGCAAGAAACCAAAGTTGTCGTTTCTTAAAATTTTGGGGTTGCGATGCTTATGGGAAAAAGTTTCATCCTGATAAGCTCAAACCCAAATCGGAGAAATGTGTCTTCAAAGGATACCCAAAGGAGACAGTTGGGTACACCTTCTATCACAGATCCGAAGGCAAGACATTCGTTGCTTAGTATGGATCCTTTCTAGAGAAAGAGTTTCTCTCGAAAGAAGTGAGTGGGAGGAAAGTAGAACTTGATGAGGTAATTGTTCCTGCTCCCTTATTGGAAAGTAGTTCATCGCAGAAATCTGTTCCTGTGACTCCTACACCAATTAGTGAGGAAGTTAATGATAATGATCATGAAACTTCAGATCAAGTTACTACCAAACCTCGTATGTAAACCAGAGTAAGATCCGCACCAGAGTGGTACGGTAATCCTGTTCTGGAAGTTATGTTACTAGACCATGACGAACCTACGAACTATGAAGAAGCGATGGTGAGCCCAGATTCCGCAAAATGGCTTGAAGCCATGAAATCCGAGATGGGATCCATGTATGAGAACAAAGTATGGACTTTGATTGACTTGCCCAATGATCGGCGAGCCATTGAGATTAAATGGATCTTCAAGAGGAAGACAGACAGTGATAGTAGTGTTACTATCTACAAAGCTAGAATTGTCGCAAAAGGTTTTCGACAAGTTCAAGGTGTTGCCTACGATGAGAGTTTCTCACTCGTATCTATGCTTAAATCTGTCTGAATCATGTTAGCAATTGCCGCATTTTATGAAATCTGGCAAATGGATAAACAAAACTACATTTCTTAATGGATTTATTAAAGAAGAGTTGTATATGATGCAACCAGGAGGTTTTGTCAATCCTAAAAATGCTAACAAAATATGCAAGCTCCAGCGATCCATCTATGGACTGGTGCAAGCATCTCGGAGTTGGAATATACGCTTTGATAAGTTGATTAAAGGATATAGTTTTATACAGACTTGCGGTGAAGCCTGTATTTACAAGAAAGTGAGTGGGAGCACTACAACATTTCTGATAAGTATATGTAAGTGACATATTGTTGATCGGAAATAATGTAGAATTATTCTGCAAAGCATAAAGGAGTTTTTCAAAGAAAGACCTCGGTGAAGCTGCTTACATATTGAGCATCAAGATCTATAGAGATAGATCAAGACGCTTGATAAGTTTTTTCAATGAGTACATACCTTAACAAGATTTTGAAGTGGTTCAAAATGGAACAGTCAAAGAAAGAGTTTCTTGCCTGTGTTACAAGGTGTGAAATTGAGTAAGACTCGAAACCCACGGCAGAAGATAGAAAAAGAATGAAAGTCATTCCCTATGCCTCGGCCATAGGTTCTATAAAGTATGCCATGCTGTGTACCAGATCTATTGTATACCCTACACTGATTTTGGCAAGGGAGTACAATAGTGATCTAGGAGTAGATCACTGGACAACGGTCAAATTATCCTTACTGGAATAAGGATATGTTTCTCGATTATGGAAGTGACAAAAGGCTCGTTGTAAAAGGTTACGTCGATGCAAGTTTTGACACTAATCTAGATGACTCTAAGTCTCGCTCTAGATACATATTGAAAGTGGGAGCAATTAGCTAGAGTAGCTCCATGCAGAGCATTGTAGACATAGAAATTTGCAAAATACTTACGGATCTGAATGTGACAGACCGTTGACTAAAATTATCTCACAAGCAAAACATGATCACACCTTAGTACTCTTTGGGTGTTAATCACATAGCGATGTGAACTAGATTACTGACTCTAGTAAACCCTTTGGGTGATGGTCACATGACGATGTGAACTATGGGTGTTAATCACATGGTGATGTGAACTATTCATGTTAAATCACATGGCGATGTGAACTAGATTATTGACTCTAGTGCAAGTGGGAGACTGAAGGAAATATGCCCTAGAGGCAATAATAAAGTTATTATTTATTTCCTTATATCATGATAAATGTTTATTATTCATGCTAGAATTGTATTAACCGGAAACATAATACATGTGTGAATACATAGACAAACAGTGTGTCACTAGTATGCCTCTGCTTGACTAGCTCGTTAATCAAAGATGGGTATGTTTCCTAGCCATAGACATAAGTTGTCATTTGATTAACGAGATCACCTCATTAGGAGAATGACGTGATTGACTTGACCCATTCCGTTAGCTTAGCACTCGATCGTTTAGTATGTTGCTATTGCTTTCTTCATGACTTATACATGTTCCTATGACTATGAGATTATGCAACTCCCGTCTACCGGAGGAACACTTTGTGTGCTACCAAACGTCACAACGTAAATGGGTGATTATAAAGGTACTCTACAGGTGTCTCCAAAGGTACTTGATGGGTTGGCGTATTTTGAGATTAGGATTTGTCACTCCGATTGTCGGAGAGGTATCTCTGGGCCCACGCGGTAATGCACATCACTATAAGCCTTGCAAGCATTGTGACTAATGAGTTAGTTGCGGGATGATGTGTTACGGAACGAGTAAAGAGACTTGCCGATAACGAGATTGAACTAGGTATCGAGATACCGACGATCAAATCTCGGGCAAGTAACATACCGGTGACAAAGGGAACAACGTATGTTGTTATGCGGTCTGACCGATAAAGATCTTCGTAGAATATGGGGGAGCCAATATGGGCATCCAGGTCCCGCTATTGGTTATTGACCGGAGACGTGTCTCGGTCATGTCTACATAGTTCTCGAACCCGTAGGGTCCGCACGCTTAACGTTACGATGACAGTTTTATTGGGTTTTGATGTACCGAAGGAGTTCGGAGTCCCGGATGAGATCGGGGACATGACGAGGAGTCTCGAAATGGCCGAGACGTAAAGATCGATATATTGGACGACTATATTCGGACTTCGGAAAGGTTCCGAGTGATTCGGGTATTTTTCGGAGTACCGGAGAGTTACGGGAATACGTATTGGGCCTTATTGGGCCATACGGGAAAGAAGGAAAAGGGCCTTAAGGGTAGCCGCACCCCTCCCCTTGGTTTGGTCCGAATTGGACTAGGGAAAGGGGGTGCCCCCTTCCTTCCTTCTCTTTTTCCCTTCCTCTTTTCCTATTCCATATGGGAGGTGGAATCCTACTAGGATTAGGGAGTCCTAGTAGGACTCCACACTTGGTGCGCCCCCTCCTAGGGCCGGCCTCCTCCTCCCTTGCTCCTTTATATACGGGGGCAGGGGGGACACCCCAGAGACACAACAATTGATCCTTGAGATCTCTTAGCCGTGTGCGGTGCCCCCCTCCACCATATTACACCTCGATAATACCGTTGCGGAGCTTAGGCGAAGCCCTGCGTCGGTGGAACATCATCATCGTCACCACGCCGTCGTGCTGACGAAACTCTCCCTCAACACTCGGCTGGATCGGAGTTCGAGGGACGTCATCGAGCTGAACGTGTGTAGAACTCGGAGGTGCCGTACGTTCGGTACTTGATCGGTCGGATCGTGAAGACGTACGACTACATCAACCGCGTTGTGATAACGCTTCCGCTGTCGGTCTACGAGGGTACATGGACAACACTCTCCCCTCTCGTTGCTATGCATCACCATGATCTTGCGTGTGCGTAGGAATTTTTTTGAAATTACTACGTTTCCAACAGTGGTATCAGAGCCTGGTTTTATGCGTTGATGCTATGCACGAGTAGAACACAAGTGAGTTGTGGGCGATATAAGTCATACTGCTTACCAGCCTGTCATACTTTGGTTCAGCGGTATTGTGAGATGAAGCGGCCCGGACCGACATTACGCGTACGCTTACGCGAGACTGGTTTCACCGTTGCGAGCACTAGTTGCTTAAAGGTGACTGGCGGGTGTCTGTCTCTCTCACTTTAGTTGAACCGAGTGTGGCTACGCCCGGTCCTTGCGAAGGTTAAAACAGCACCAACTTTACAAACTATCGTTGTGGTTTTGATGCGTAGGTAAGAACGGTTCTTGCTAAGCCCGTAGCAGCCACGTAAAACTTGCAACAACAAAGTAGAGGACGTCTAACTTGTTTTTGCAGGGCATGTTGTGATGTGATATGGTCAAGACATGATGTGATATAATGTGTTGTATGAGATGATCATGTTTTGTAACCGAGTTATCGGCAACTGGCAGGAGCCATATGGTTGTCGCTTTATTGTATGAGATGCTATCACCATGTAATAGTTTTACTTTATCACTAAGCGGTAGCGATAGTCGTAAAAGCAATTATTTGGCGAAACGACAACGATGCTACGATGGAGATCAAGGTGTCGCGCCGGTGACGATGGTGATCATGACGGTGCTTCGGAGATGGAGATCACAAGCACGGTGCTTCGGAGATGGAGATCACAAGCACAAGATGATGATGGCCATATCATATCACTTATATTGATTGCATGTGATGTTAATCCTTTATGCATCTTATCTTGCTTTGTTTGACGGTAGCATTATAAGATGATCCTTCACTAAATTATCAAAGTATAAGTGTTCTCCCTGAGTATGCACCGTTGCGAAAGTTCTTCGTGCTGAGACACCACGTGATGATCGGGTGTGATAGGCTCTACGTTCAAATACAACGGGTGCAAAACTGTTGCACACGCGGAATCCTCAGGTTAAACTTGACGAGCCTAGCATATAACAGATATGGCCTCGGAACACGGAGACCGAAAGGTCGAGCGTGAATCATATAGTAGATATGATCAACATAGTGATGTTCACCATTCAAACTACTCCATCTCACGTGATGATCGGACATGGTTTAGTTGATATGGATCACGTGATCACTTAGAGGATTAGAGGGATGTCTATATAAGTGGGAGTTCTTAAGTAATATGATTAATTGAACTTAAATTTATCATGAACTTAGTCCTGATAGTATTTTGCAAATTATGTTGTAGATCAATAGCTCGCGTTGTTGCTTCCCTGTTTTATTTTTGATATGTTCCTAGAGAAAATTATGTTGAAAGATGTTAGTAGCAAAGATGCGGATTGGATCTGTGATCTGTGGATTATCCTCATTGCTGCACAGAAAAATTATGTCCTAGATGCACCGCTAGGTGACAGACCTATTGCAGAAGCAGATGCAGACGTTATGAACGTTTGGCTAGCTCCATATGATGACTACTTGATAGTTTAGTGCACCATGCTTAACGGCTTAGAATCGGGACTTCATAGACGTTTTGAACGTCATGGAGCATATGAGATGTTCCAGGAGTTGAAGTTAATATTTCAAGCAAATACCCGAGTTGAGAGATATGAAGTCTCCAACAAGTTCTATAGCTAAAAGATGGAGGAGAATCGCTCAACTAGTGAGCATGTGCTCAGATTGTCTAGGTACTACAATCGCTTGAATCAAGTGGGAGTTAATCTTCCAGATAAAATAGTGATTGACAGAATTCTCTAGTCACCATCACCAAGTTAGTAGAACTTCGTGATGAACTATAGTATGCAAGGGATGACGAAAGTAATTCCCGAGTTCTTCGTGATGCTGAAATCGACGAAGGTAGAAATCAAGAAAAACATCAAGTGTTGATGGTTGACGAGACCACTAGTTTCAAGAAAAGGGCAAAGGGAAGAAGGGGAACTTCAAAAAGAACGGCAAGCAAGTTGCTGCTCAAGTGAAGAAGCCTAAGTCTGGTCCTAAGCCTGAGACTAAGTGCTTCTACTGCAAAGGGACTGGTCACTAGAAGCGGAACTACCCCAACTATTTGGTGGATAAGAAGGATGGCAAAGTGAACAAAGATATATTTGATATACAGATTATTGATGTGTACTTTACTAGTGTTTATAGAAACCCCTCGGTAATTGATACTGGTTCAGTTGCTAAGAGAAGTAACTCGAAACGGGAGTTGCAGAATAAACAGAGACTAGTAAAAGTGAACAAAGGTATATTTGATATACAGATTATTGATGTGTACTTTACTAGTGTTTATAGCAACCCCTCGGTAATTGATACTGGTTCAGTTGCTAAAGAGTAGTAACTCGAAAACGGGAGTTGCAGAATGAACAAAGACTAGTAAAAGGCGAGGTGACGATGTGTGTTGGAAGTAGTTCCAAGATTGATATGATCATCATCGCACACTCCCTGTACTTTCGGGATTAGTGTTGAAACTAAATAAGTGTTATTTGGTGTTTGCGTTGAGCATGAATATGATTTGATCATGTTTATTGCAATACGGTTATTCATTTATATTAGAGAACAATTGTTGTTCTGTTTACATGAATAAAACCTTCTATGGTCATACACACCAACGAAAATGGTTTGTTGGATCTCGATCGTAGTGATACACATATTCATAATATTGAAGCCAAAAGATGCAAAGTTAATAATGATAGTGCAACTTATTTGTGGCACTGCCGTTTAGGTCATATTGGTGTAAAGCGCAGGAAGAAACTCCATACTGATGGGATTTTGGAATCACTTGATGCTTGCGAACCGTGCCTCATGGGCAAGATGACTGAAACGCCGTTCTCCGGAACTATGGAGAGAGCAACAGATTTGTTGGAAATCATACATACAGATGTATGTGGTCCGATGAATATTGAGGCTCGTAGCAGGTATCATTATTTTCTGACCTTCACAGATGATTTGAGCAGATATGGGTATATCTACTTAATGAAACAAGAGTCTGAAACATTTGAAAAATTCATATAATTTCAGAGTGAAGCAGAAAATCATCATAACAAGAAAATAAAGTTTCTACGATCTGATCATGGAGAAGAGTATTTAAGTTACGAGTTTGGCCTTCAGTTACAACAATGTGGAATAGTTTCACAAATTCATGCCACCTGGAACACCACAGCATAATGGTGTGTCCGAACGTCATAACCGTACTTTATTGGATATAGTGCAATCTATGATGTCTCTTACCAATTTACCACTAATCGTTTTGGGGGTTATGCATTAGAGACAGCTGCATTCACGTTAAATAGGGCACCATCAAAATCCGTTGAGACGACGCCTTATGAACTGTGGTTTGGCAAGAAACCAAAGTTGTCGTTTCTTAAAATTTTGGGGTTGCGATGCTTATGTGAAAAAGTTTTATCCTGATAAGCTCAAACCCAAATCAGAGAAATGTGTCTTCATAGGATACCCAAAGGAGACAGTTGGGTACACCTTCTATCACAGATCCGAAGGCAAGACATTCGTTGCTTAGTATGGATCCTTTCTAGAGAAAGAGTTTCTCTCGAAAGAAGTGAGTGGGAGGAAAGTAGAACTTGATGAGGTAATTGTACGTGCTCCTTTATTGGAAAGTAGTTCATCACAGAAATCTGTTCCTGTGACTCCTACACCAATTAGTGAGGAAGTTAATGATAATGATCATGGAACTTCAGATCAAGTTACTACCAAACCTCGTATGTAAACCAGAGTAAGATCCGCACCAGAGTGGTACGGTAATCCTGTTCTGGAAGTTATGTTACTAGACCATGACGAACCTACGAACTATGAAGAAGCGATGGTGAGCCCAGATTCCGCAAAATGGCTTGAAGCCATGAAATCCGAGATGGGATCCATGTATGAGAACAAAGTATGGACTTTGATTGACTTGCCCAATGATCGGCGAGCCATTGAGATTAAATGGATCTTCAAGAGGAAGACAGACAGTGATAGTAGTGTTACTATCTACAAAGCTAGAATTGTCGCAAAAGGTTTTCGACAAGTTCAAGGTGTTGACTATGATGAGAGTTTCTCACTCGTATCTATGCTTAAATCTGTCTGAATCATGTTAGCAATTGCCGCATTTTATGAAATCTGGCAAATGGATAAACAAAACTACATTTCTTAATGGATTTATTAAAGAAGAGTTGTATATGATGCAACCAGGAGGTTTTGTCAATCCTAAAAATGCTATCAAAATATGCAAGCTCCAGCGATCCATCTATGGACTGGTGCAAGCATCTCGGAGTTGGGATATACGCTTTGATAAGTTGATCAAAGGATATAGTTTTATACAGACTTGCGGTGAAGCCTGTATTTACAAGAAAGTGAGTGGGAGCACTACAACATTTCTGATAAGTATATGTAAGTGACATATTGTTGATCGGAAATAATGTAGAATTATTCTGCAAAGCATAAAGGAGTTTTTCAAAGAAAGACCTCGGTGAAGCTGCTTACATATTGAGCATCAAGATCTATAGAGATAGATCAAGACGCTTGATAAGTTTTTTCAATGAGTACATACCTTAACAAGATTTTGAAGTGGTTCAAAATGGAACAGTCAAAGAAAGAGTTTCTTGCCTGTGTTACAAGGTGTGAAATTGAGTAAGACTCAAAACCCACGGCAGAAGATAGAAAAAGAATGAAAGTCATTCCCTATGCCTCGGCCATAGGTTCTATAAAGTATGCCATGCTGTGTACCAGATCTATTGTATACCCTACACTGATTTTGGCAAGGGAGTACAATAGTGATCTAGGAGTAGATCACTGGACAGCAGTCAAATTTATCCTTACTGGAACAAGGATATGTTTCTCGATTATGGAAGTGACAAAAGGCTCGTCGTAAAAGGTTACGTCGATGCAAGTTTTGACACTAATCTAGATGACTCTAAGTCTCGGTCTAGATACATATTGAAAGTGGGAGCAATTAGCTAGAGTAGCTCCATGCAGAGCATTGTAGACATAGAAATTTGCAAAATACTTACGGATCTGAATGTGACAGACCGGTTGACTAAAATTATCTCACAAGCAAAACATGATCCCACCTTAGTACTCTTTGGGTGTTAATCACATAGCGATGTGAACTAGATTACTGACTCTAGTAAACCCTTTGGGTGATGGTCACATGACGATGTGAACTATGGGTGTTAATCACATGGTGATGTGAACTATTCATGTTAAATCACATGGCGATGTGAACTAGATTATTGACTCTAGTGCAAGTGGGAGACTGAAGGAAATATGCCCTAGAGGCAATAATAAAGTTATTATTTATTTCCTTATATCATGATAAATGTTTACTATTCATGCTAGAATTGTATTAACCGGAAACATAATACATGTGTGAATACATAGACAAACAGAGTGTCACTAGTATGCCTCTACTTGACTAGCTCGTTAATCAAAGATGGGTATGTTTCCTAGCCATAGACATAAGTTGTCATTTGATTAACGAGATCACCTCATTAGGAGAATGACGTGATTGACTTGACCCATTCCGTTAGCTTAGCACTCGATCGTTTAGTATGTTGCTATTGCTTTCTTCATGACTTATACATGTTCCTATGACTATGAGATTATGCAACTCCCGTTTACCGGAGGAACACTTTGTGTGCTACCAAACGTCACAACGTAAATGGGTGATTATAAAGGTACTCTACAGGTGTCTCCAAAGGTACTTGTTGGGTTGACGTATTTCGAGATTAGGATTTGTCACTCCGATTGTCGGAGAGGTATCTCTGGGCCCACTCGGTAATGCACATCACTATAAGCCTTGCAAGCATTGTGACTAATGAGTTAGTTGTGGGATGATGTGTTACGGAACGAGTAAAGAGACTTGCCGATAACGAGATTGAACTAGGTATCGAGATACCGACGATCAAATCTCGGGCAAGTAACATACCGGTGACAAAGGGAACAACGTATGTTGTTATGCGGTCTGACCGATAAAGATCTTCGTAGAATATGTGGGAGCCAATATGGGCATCCAGGTCCCGCTATTGGTTATTGACCGGAGACGTGTCTCGGTCATGTCTACATAGTTCTCGAACCCGTAGGGTCCGCACGCTTAACGTTACGATGACAGTTTTATTGGGTTTTGATGTACCGAAGGAGTTCGGAGTCCCGGATGAGATCGGGGACATGACGAGGAGTCTCGAAATGGCCGAGACGTAAAGATCGATATATTGGACGACTATATTCGGACTTCGGAAAGGTTCCGAGTGATTCGGGTATTTTTCGGAGTACCGGAGAGTTACGGGAATACGTATTGGGCCTTATTGGGCCATACGGGAAAGAAGGAAAAGGGCCTTAAGGGTAGCCGCACCCCTCCCCTTGGTCTGGTCCGAATTGGACTAGGGAAAGGGGGTGCCCCCTTCCTTCCTTCTCTTTTTCCCTTCCTCTTTTCCTATTCCATATGGGAGGTGGAATCCTACTAGGACTAGGGAGTCCTAGTAGGACTCCACACTTGGTGCGCCCCCTCCTAGGGCCGGCCTCCTCCTCCCTTGCTCCTTTATATACGGGGGCACGGGGGCACCCCAGAGACACAACAATTGATCCTTGAGATCTCTTAGCCGTGTGCGGTGCCCCCCTCCACCATATTACACCTCGATAATACCGTTGCGGAGCTTAGGCGAAGCCCTGCGTCGGTGGAACATCATCATCGTCACCACGCCGTCGTGCTGACGAAACTCTCCCTCAACACTCGGCTGGATCGGAGTTCGAGGGACGTCATCGAGCTGAACGTGTGTAGAACTCGGAGGTGCCGTACGTTCGGTACTTGATCGGTCGGATCATGAAGACGTACGACTACATCAACCGCGTTGTGATAACGCTTCCGCTGTCGGTCTACGAGGGTACGTGGACAACACTCTCCCCTCTCGTTGCTATGCATCACCATGATCTTGCGTGTGCGTAGGATTTTTTTTGAAATTACTACGTTTCCCAACACCACAAGTATAGGAGATCAATCGTAGTCCTTTCGATAAGTAAGATTGTCAAACCCAACGAGGAGCAGAAGTAAATGACAAGTGGTTTTCAGCAAGGTAATTTCTGCAAGCACTGAAGTTTTCAGTAACAGATAGTTTGATAGCAAGATAATTTGTAAAGAGTAAGTAATGGTAACGGTAAATAAAGTGCAGCAAGGAAGCCCAATCCTTTTGTGGCAAATGATTGGCCAAAAAGGTTTCTTATAATAGGCAAAGCGTTCTTGAGGGTACACGGGAATTTCATCTAGTCACTTTCATCATGTTGGTTTGATTTGTGTTCGCTACTGATAATTTGATATGTGGGTGGACTGGTGCTTAGGTGTTTTTCTTACTTGAACAAACCTCCTACTTATGATTAACCCCTTGCAAGAATCTGCAACTATGAGAAAAGTATTAAGATAAAATCTAACCATAGCATTAAACTTTTGGATCCAAATCGGTCCCTTACGATGTAGCGCATAAACTAGGGTTTAAGCTTCTGTCACACTAGCAACCCATCATCTAATAACTACTCCACAATGCATTCCCTTAGGCTCAAATATGGCGAATTGCCATGTAGTCGACACATTAAGGGAATCACAACATACATATCATCAAAATATCGAACACATATCAAGTTCACATGATTACTTGCAATACTTCTCCCGTGACCTCAAGAACAAAAGTAACTGCTCACAAATGATAATCATGCTCAAGATCAGAGGGGTATTAAAATAGCATAATGGATCTGAACATATAATCTTCCACCAAATAAACCATATAGTAATCAACTACAAGATGTAATCAACACTACTAGTCACCCACACATACCAGCTGAGGTTCTGGTAGAAAGATTGAACACAAGAGATGAACTAGGGTTTGGGAGGAGATGGTGATGTTGAATATGTTGATGGAGATTACCCTCCCAGAGATGAGAGGGTTGTTGGTGATGACGACGACGATAATTTCCCCCTCTGGGAGGGATTTCCCTGGCGGAATCGCTCCGCCAGAGGGCAAAAGTGCTCCTGCCCAAGTTCTGCCTCGAGACGGCGGTGCTCCGCCCTGAAAAGTCCTCCGTTATTTTTTTCTAGGTAAAAATGACTTATATACCAGAAGATGGGCACCGGAGGTGGGCCGAGGAGGGCACAACCCACCATGGCGCGCCTAGGGGCCCAAGCGCGCCCTGATGTCTTGTGCTCACCAGGGTGGGCCCCTACGATAGTTATTTGCTCCAGTATTTTTTATATATTCCAAAACAATTCTCTGTAAATTTTCAGCTCATTTGGTGATGTGCAGAATAGGTAACTCCGACGTAGCTTTTCAGGTCCAGAATTCCAGCTGCCGGCATTATCCCTCTTTGTGTAAACCTTGCATATTATGAGAGAAAAGGCATTAGAGTCACTCCAAAAAGCATTACTATGCGTAATAACATTATAAATAACAGTATGAAAACATGATTCCAAATGGACGTATCAACTCCTGCAACCTTAGACCTCGCTTGTCCTCAAGCAAAAAACCGATATCGAAAAACATGTCCATATGCTTAGAGAGAGAGAGAGAGAGCGAGGCGTCGATAAAAACAAAATACGGACATAGAAGCATCATGCATATTATTATAACAACAACAAACTTTATCATAAAACTTTATCACATAACTTTTATCACGAACAAGTAACAATTCATCACAACAACGAAGTAGAAGCATAAACTCTATTGAAAACCAAGAAACTATGATCTCAGTCAACTTTGCAACTAGAATTCATCATCTTTTCAGGAAGGGTCTCGTATCGGAGCTTTTGGGCAAGTCCACATACTCAACCATCATATAATCCTCTATCATTGCTAACACTCTCCGCATACCCATGAGCAAAAAGTTTCAAGTAGACACATAGAAAGATAGGGCCTTATAGTTTCGCCTCCCAACGTATTCACCTCAAGGGTGATGTTAACAATAATAACTCATGCTCACTGACATCCAACTGGATATATGTGCCTAGATCTTTCCTCACACATGATGCTTGCCAAAGAGAAAAAATAAAAAGGAGTATGGAAGAATACTTTGACTCTTGGATAAAAGTAAATACATAAAAGTAAAAGATAGGCCCTTCGCAGAGGGAAGCAGAAGTTGTCATCCGCTTTTTGGTTTGTATGCTCAATCTCTTAGTGCCAAAGAACATCATGTTATATTGCCCCTTATGATGGCAAACTTTATTATGCATGCCGTCGCCTTTATTATTTTGCCATCACAAGTTCGTACAATGCTCAATTTTCTCTTACACTAAATGACACAACACATTTAGAAGCAATTTTTATTGCCTTATTGCACCGATGACAACTTACTTTAAGGATCTTACTCAATCCATAGGTAGGTATGGTGGGCTCTCAAAATTATTTTTTTGGGTTTAATGGTTTTTGGATGCAGAAGTAGTATCTCTACTTAGTGCGGAATATTTGTTTAGCAAAGATAGGGGGCAAGCACCACATGTTAAAGGATCTATGACAATAAAAATTCTGTGTGAATATGAACAAGCATAAATCATTATGTTGTCTTCCTTGTCCAACGTCAACAATTTTGGCATATAATATTTTGATGAGGGACATATTTGCATGTGAATCTTCTCTTCCCTTATTAATTCTTTCATGAATTGCATCATTGACCAATGCTATGTTTGTCAATCTCCAATAAATTTTACCACTTATATTTTTCCTTATGTGATGTCATTACTTACCATAAGATGAGCATATGATCTTTTTCATTATTTCCTTTTATTTTGATTAAAACATAAAAGTAAAGAAAGCAAAACTCAAACCAAACTTTATGATATATCTCACACACGATTACAAATATAGATAGATCACTACGCAAACACTCAAAAAATATTGAACTAAACTTTTATTCAACTACATCAAAAGATAACTAAAGATCGAACTAAGATAAATAAAGGCAAAGAAAGTGGTGTGATACGATGCTGAGGCACCTCCCCCAAGCTTGGCACAAGCCAAGGGGAGTGCCCATACCCGATACTCAAGTGTCCTTTGGTGGTGAAGAAGGTGATGGTGATGTAGTAAGTTTGTCAAGCTTACGTCAGAGACTAAAATTGGTTTCCTTAAGATCCTCATTCTCTATCTCAAGCTTTAATATCCTCTTGCATAATGCTTCCTTGCTTTCCAGCTTGAAATGAGGAGGGATTGGTTTGTCTTCATCTTCTTCATCTATGAACCACACATAGGGAAAGGTGTCCTTGAAGATATTTTTTTCCAGCGGCTGGTAAGAAACTGGGCCCACTCCCTCCGAATCTTGAGATGACATATTTTCAGATTTGTCAGAAAAACAGTGAGAAAGAGAACAGAAGATTTCTCCGCGATACGATGGTTGATGGGTTCGGAGGGTATATAAAGATTTTTTTATTTTGGGAAACAAGAAAAATGAGGGGAAAGCGGAGTCGGGAAGGTGCCCGAGGTGGGCACAACCCACCTGGGCGCGCTAGGAAAGCCATGCTTGCCCTAGTGTCTTGTGCCCTCCTCGGTTGCCTTCCCGGTTGTTTCTTATTTTCCAAATTTTTATAATATTCCAAAACTGATAGAAAATATTTTTGCGGATTTTTCGGTGTCCGTTTACTTACCGTATCATGTACTTCTTTTATTCACGATTCTGGAGTGTTCTGGAAGGTTTCTTTTATGTGTTCCTCCGGTGTCATTGTTTGGATAATATTGCTTTCAACATTAATAGGCGTACCTGAGATATAGTGTTTGATTCTTTGCCCATTGACAACCTTCGGGTTAGAACCTTCGACATTATTTATTTTGATAGCTCCAGAACGATAAACCTCTTTGATAATATATGGTCCTTTCCATTTAGAGAGAATTTTTCCTGCTAATAATCTGAAACGAGAGTTGTACAAAAGAACATATTCCCCAACTTTGAATTCCCGCTTTTGGATTCTTTTATCATGCTGTGTTTAACCTTTTCTTTAAATAGTTTGGCATTTTCATAAGCTTGGGTTCTCCATTCATGCATCTAGTGAGCTAATATCAAATAACCTCTTTAACCGGCAAGTTTGAAATCATAGTTGAGTTCTTCGATTGCCCAATATGCTTTATGTTCTAACTCAAGAGGCAAATGACAAGCTTTTCCATAAAACATTTTATAAGGAGACATTCCCATAGGATTTTTATAAGCTGTTCTGTAGGCCCAAAGTGCATCATCTAATTTCTTAGACCAATTCTTTCAGGACCTATTAACAATTCTTTCTAATATTAGTTTTATTTCTCTATTGCTAAATTCAACTTGATCACTAGATTGAGGATGATAGGGTGATGCAATTCTATGGTTAACATCATACTTAGCAAGCATTTTACAGAAAGCACCATGAATAAAGTGTGAACCACCATCAGTCATTAAATATCTAGGGACTCCAAACCTTGGGAAAATAACTTCTTTTAGCATTTTAATGGAAGTAATTGTGATCAACACTACTAGTTGGAATAGCTTCTACCCACTTAGTAACACAATCAACAACAACCAAAATATGTGTATACTGATACGTCTCCAACGTATCTATAATTTATGAAGTATTCATGCTGTTATTTTATCAGTCTTGGATGCTTTACAATCATTTTATAGCAACTTTATACCTTTTTTGGGACTAACCTATTGACCCAGTTTTGGGACTAACCTATTGACCCAGTGCCAGTTGCCGTTTTTCCTTGTTTTTTACATCGCAGGAAATCAATATCAAACGGAGTCCAAACACCGTGAAACTTTTTGTGCATCTTTTATGGACCAGAAGACTCCTGATGGGCCAGAGCAGCACCTGAGGGTGCCCCGAGGGGGGAACAACCCACCAGGGCGCGCCTGGGGGACCAGGCACACCCAGGTGGGTTGTGCCCACCTCGGTGGCCTCCCGCACCCCCTCTTTACCCTATAAATTCCTAAAAATTCCAAAACCCTTGGGGGTTAACCTAGATCAGAAGTTCCGCTGCCGCAAGGCTCTGTAGCTACCAAAAACCAATCTAGACCCTGTTTCGGCACCCTGCCGGATGGGGGAATCATCTCTGGTGGCCATCTTCATCATCCCGGCAGCCACCACGATGAGGAGGGAGTAGTCCACCGTCGGGGCTAAAGGTTTGTACGAGTAGCTATGTGTTTAATCTCTCTCTCGAGGGTTCTTGAGATGTCACAATCTTGATGTATCACAGGCTCTGTTAATATAGTCGAATCATATGGTGTTTTCCCCTCTCTATCTTGTTGTGATGAATTGAGTTTTTCCCTTTGAGACTTCGTTGTTATCGGATTAAATACTTTTATGGATTTGAGAACACTTGATATATCTCTTGCAATTGAATACTCATGGTGGCAATGGGGTATCATATTGATTCACTTGATATATGTTTTGGCACTCAACTCGCGGATTCCCGCGGTGACATTGGGGTAATCTATTCATAGGGGTTGATGCACGTTCTTGTCTTTGTTTCTCCGGTAGAAATCTTGGGGCACTCTTTGAAGTTCTTTGTCTTGGATTGAATATTATGAATCTGAATTTGCTTTGGTGTTATTTTAGTATGAACTCTTGGTTAGATCGATCGGAAAGAATAGGTTCATGTTATTTTAGTACGAACTCTAGGATAGATTAATCAGAAAGAATAGCTTTGAGGTGGTTTCGTACCCTACACACAATTCCGTCTTATGTTCTCCGTTAGATAGGAACTTTGGAGTGATTCTTCGTTGCACGTTAAGTGATGGTTATATGATCCAATTATATTAGCATTGTTGAGAGGTTGCACTAGTGAAAGTACGGAACCTAGGCCTCATTTTCAAGCATTGCAATACCGTTTTTGTGCCCGTTTACTATTTGCTACCTTGCTGTTTTTATTTATTCAGATTATAAAAATATATTTCTACCATCAATATTACACTTTTATCACCATCTCTTCGATGAACTAGTGCACCTATACAATTTTCCATTGTATGGGGTGTGTTGGGGACACAAGAGATTTCTTGTATTTGGTTGCAGGGTTGTTTGAGAGAGACCATCTTCATCCTACACCTCCCATGGATTGATAAACCTTAGGTCATCCACTTGAGGAAAAATTGCAAGTGTCCTGCAAAACTCTGCGCTTGGAGGCCCAACATGAGTCTACAAGAATAAAGTTGTGTAGTAGACATCAAGCTCTTTTTTGGCGCCGTTGCCGGGGAGGTGAGTGCATGAAGGTATATCTTTAGATCTTACAATCGAATCTTTTAGTTTCTTTTATGACTAGTTTGGTTTATAAAAAGAAATTTACAAAAAATGGAATTAAGGTTGCATCATATTATTCATCTTTATAATGTCTTTCGTGAAAATGATGGAAAGGAAAATTGTGCTCAATTGATAGAAGAAGCATTCAATAGAATGTTTGGTATAAATGATGAGCATGATTGCAATGTTGTTAGTATGAATTCTTTGAATATCCATGATGCTAATGATATGCAAAGCCATAAGCTTGGGGATGCTATGTTTGATGAAGATGATACTTTTAGTCCCCCAAGATTTGATGTGAAAATTTGTTATAATGATTGCATGCCTCCTATTTATGATGATTATAATGATGAAAGTGGATTTTGAGAGGTCATGACTTTATTTAGTGATGAATCCACCATTTTGGATGAGGCTTCAATTGACTATGATAACAAAGTTGCCATCTATGATGATTATGGTGATGACATGCATGCTATAGAGAATAATTATAAGCATAAAACTTGTCATCATGATTCTTATTTTCAATCCCATGATAGTTATTTTGTTGTGTCTGCTCGCACTACTATACATGAGAGTAAAATTGCTTATATGGAGAGTAATAAAATTTCTATGCTTATGCATCATGAAAAGAATGCTTTATGTGATAGATATTTTATTGAATTCATTCATGATTCTACTGAAAATTATTATGAGAGAGGAACACATGCTTCTACGTATCTCAATAATATGAAGTTTCCTCTCTATGTGTTGAAAGTTTTGAAGTTGCACTTGTTTTGCCTTCCTATGCTAGTTGATTCTTGCTTCCATGAGTTGTTTGCTCACAAAATCCCTAGGCATAGGAAGTGGGTTAGGCTTAAATGTGCTAGTCATATGCTTCATGATGCTCTTTTTCATGTTTCAATCCTTATCTTTTATGCGAGCATCATTGAATTCATCATGCCTAGCTAAAATGCATTAAAGAAAAGCGCTTGTTCGGAGAAAACCCAACACTTTTATCTACTGTTTTTGTGTGTTCACATGATTAGGCTACTATAGTAATCATGTTATATTGCTTTTGTCTCAATAAAGTGCCAAGTAAAGCCTTTGGATGGCTTACGGTGATAGTTGATTTGATCTTGGTGAAAAACAGAAACTTTTGCGATCAGGAAAATAATTCTCATTTTTAACAGAAGCATGATAAATGCTGATTCTTTTTGCAGAAGATTAATAGACAAATTACCCAGGTTTTCCTATTTTTCAGAATTTTTGGAGTAGCACAAGTGTGGTTGGAGTAAAGATTCCTACAGATTGTTCAGTTTTTGACAGATTATGTTTTCAATGCATAGTTTGCTTGTTTTCTAGTTTCCATGGCTTATATTGCGCAATATAAATTGTGGGAATGATATGCTATAGTAGGAATTGTGTGGAAACAATTATGAATCTTGTCTTTGACAGTACCAAAGTGAAATGATTTGCTCTTTATCATACTAACCTATCTCACAAAGTTCCGTTAAGTTTTGTGTGATTGAAGTTTTCAAGTTTTGAGTGAGATGTCGATATGAGGAGAATAAGGAGTGACAAGACCCTAAGCTTGGGGATTCCCAAGGCACCCCAAGGTAGTATCTAAGGAAGATCCATGCAACTAATCTTGGGGATGCCCCGGAAGGCATCCCCTCTTTTGTCTCCAACATTATCGGTAAACTCACTTGGAGCTATGTTTTCATTCGTCACATGATATGAGTTTTACTTGGAGCATCAATTTATTTTGTTAGGATTTGCTTTCTGTTATTTACAATAATGTTTTGCATCTTTCATTTCAATAAAAATGTCAAGTATAGCCTTTGCCATGCTTGTTTTGCAAGTCTACATGTTGCTGTTTCAAAACAGAAAGTTTATCGATGTTGAAAACATTCCTTAGAAAAGTCAGAGTATGATAAAATTTTGAAACTTTTTGTAAAATAAGATCTGATAAATTTTCTACAGTGTGGTAAATTTTTCATAATTTTCGGAGTTAGGGAAGTATTGATACTCTTGCATTCTTTACAGACTGTACTGGTTTGGCAGGTTGCTGTTATGTTTGCATTGTTTGCATATGTTTGCTTGTTTAATGATACTATTTGAGGATAGGAGTATTAAATATGCAGAGGAATTCAGTATGCAATGTTGAATAATAATTTTAGTGATTTGCTACAGTAGAGAATGATAAGGTTTTTGCATAGGTTTATACTAACTTATCTCACGAGTTCTTGTTGAGTTTTGTGTGGATGAAGCTTTTGAGATTTAGGAAAACCGTGATATGAGAAGAATTAAGGAGACACAAAAGGTCAAGCTTGGGGATGCCCAAGGCATCCCAATATAATATTTCAAGAAGTCTCAAGCATATAAGCTTGGGGATGCCCCGATAGGCATCCCACCTTTCTTCACCAACAATTATCGGTTAGTATTGGTTGAGCCTAAATTTTTTGCTTCTTCATATGAGTTGTGCTATTCTTGAAATGTCATTTTATTTTGTTTAGCTTGTTGTTTGAATAAAATACTTAGATCTAAAAGTTTTTAAATAAAATAGAGTCCTCAAATAGTTGCCAGGGAGGCTAGGTAAGCGGCATTCACATCCCGTCAACGAAGCTCTTTTCTATGGAATTGCTCTAGTGCTTCACTTATATATTTTTGAGCATGGTGTGCTTTAGTATTTTTGAAGAAATTCTCTCTTTCTTCACTTAAATTAATTTGAGAGAAAGAAATATTATGCTCATTATCTTCACTTATATCTTTTTGGAGTAGCTTGTCATTTACTCTTGTGCTTCACTTATATCCTATGAGTAAATTGTTGAATAAGTTGAATGTCACGAAGTTGAAATCATATCATGCCTAGTGGTAGCTTCACATTGGGTTTAGAAAGTGAAATATTTTGAGGCTTGAAAATCACAATATTGGTCATACAAGCAATTCACGAATAATTAGTATAAGGAAAAGAACTTTCACATATAAATACACTATCATGGAAATCTTTTGTGATTGTGAGCCCCCATCAAAATATTGTATGCCAAAATTGTTGACGTTGGACAAGGAAGACAACATAATTATTTATGTTTGTTCATATTTACATAGAAGTTATATTGTCATAGATCCTTCAACATGTGGTGCTTGCCCCCATCTTTGCTAGCCAAAAATTCCGCACCAAGTAGAGATACCACTTGTGCATCCAAAAACCCTTAAACCCAAATCTTATCTTCGAGAGTCCACCATACCTACCTAACGATTGAGCAAGATCCTTCAAGTAAGTTGTCATCGATGCAATAAGGCAATAAAAATTGCTTCTAAAAGTGTGAGATCATTTAGTGTAAGAGAAAATTGAGCATTGTACGAACTTGTGATAGTGAAGAATAAAAATGACAGACTGCATAATAAAGGTTGCCATCACAAGGGGCAATACAATGTGGCGTTCTTTTGCACTAAGGGCTTGAGCATACAAACAAATAAGCACATGCAACCTCTACTTCCCTCTGCGAAGGGCCTATCTTTTACTTTTATCTATTTACTTTTATGCAAAGAGTCAAATTTCTTCTCTCTATTCCTTTTTATTTTTCTCTTTTGGCAAGCATCATGTGGTGAGGAAAGATCTAGGCACATATATCCAGTTGTATATGGGTAGCATGATCGAGTTATTATTGTTGACATCACCCTTGAGGTGAATACGTTGGGAGGGGAAACAACAAGCCCCTATCTTTCTATGTGTCCGGTTGAAACGTTTTGCTCATGTGTATGCGGTGAGTGTTAGCAATCATAGAAGACTATAAGATGGTTGAGTATGTAGAGCTCTTACTTAAACTCTGTTGAATAAGTTGAATTACAATTGCTTGGTGACTGAGAACATAGGTTATTGAGTTTCAAGAGAGTTCATTGTTTGAACCTTAACATGTGAATTGGTTGCCACTATAACATGAGAAGTTTTATAAGAAATAATTGTTGTTCTGATGCTAGGAAAAGTGATTGAAATTGTCATTGATCAAACTTGTGCACTTTTCTAGCATTCACACTTCATAAATTATTTCTTTTACCATTTACCTACTCAAGGACGAGTAGGAATTAAGCTTGGGGATGCTGATACGTCTCCAACATATCTATAATTTATGAAGTATTCATGCTGTTATTTTATCATTCTAGGATGTTTTACAATCATTTTATAGCAACTTTATATCATTTTTTGGGACTAACCTATTGACCCAGTGCCCAGTGCCAGTTGTTGTTTTTTGCTTGTTTTTTACATCACAGGAAATCAATATCAAACAGAGTCCAAACACTGTGAACTTTTTTTGGATTTTTTATGGACCAAAAGACTCCTGATGGGCTAGAGTAGCACATGGGGGGTACCCCGAGGGGAGCACAATCCACCAGGACACGCCTGGGGGACCAGGCGCGCCCAGGTGGGTCGTGCCCACCTCGGTGGCCTCCCGCACCCCCTCTTTACCCTATAAATTCCCAAAAATTCCAAAACCCTTGGGGGTTAACCTAGATCAGAAGTTTCGCCGCCGCAAGGCTCTGTAGCCACCAAAAACCAATCGATACCCCGTCTTGGCACCCTGCTGGAAGGGGGAATCATCTCCGGTGGCCATCTTCATCATCCCGGCGGCCACCACGATGAGGAGGGAGTAGTCCACCCTCGGGGCTGAGGGTTTGTACCAGTAGCTATGTGTTTAATCTCTCTTTCTCTCTCTCATGTTCTTGAGATGTCACGATCTTGATGTGTCGCGGGATTTATTAATATAGTTGGATCATATGGTGTTTTTCCCTCTTTATCTTGTTGTGATGAATTGAGTTTTTCCCTTTGAGATTTCGTTGTTACCGGATTGAATACTTTTATGGATTTGAGAACACTTGATATATGTCTTGCAATTGAATACTCGTGGTGACAATGGGGTATCATATTGATTCACTTGATATATGTTTTGGCACTCAACTCGCAGATTCCCGAGGTGACATTGGGGTAATCTATGCATAGGGGTTGATGCACGTTCTTGTCTTTGTTTCTCCAGTAGAAATCTTGGGGCACTCTTTGAAGTTCTTTGTGTTGGATTGAATATTATCAATCTGAATTTTCTTTGGTGTTATTTTAGTATGAACTCTTGGTTAGATCGATCGGAAAGAATAGCTTCGTGTTATTTTAGTACGAACTCTAGGATAGATTGATCAGAAAGAAGAGCTTTGAGGTGGTTTCGTACCCTACAAACAATTCCGTCTTATGTTCTCCACTAGATAGGAACTTTGGATCGATTCTTCGTTGCACGTTGAGGGATGGTTATATGATCCAATTATATTAACATTGTTGAGAGGTTGCACTAGTGAAAGTACGGACCCTAGGCCTCATTTTCAAGCAGTGCAATACCGTTTTTGTGCCCGTTTACTATTTGGTACCTTGCTGTTTTTATTTATTCAGATTAAAAAAAATATTTCTACCATACACTTTTATCACCATCTCTTCGCTAAACTAGTGCACCAATACAATTTGCCATTCTATTGGGTGTGTTGGGGGCACAAGAGATTGCTTGTATTTGGTTGCAGGGTTGTTTGAGAGGGACCATCTTCATCCTACACCTCCCACGGATTGATAAACCTTAGGTCATGCACTTGAGGGAAAATTGCTACTGTCCTACAAAACTCTGCGCCTTGGAGGCTCAACATGAGTCTACAAGAATAAAGTTGCATAGTAGACATCATATACCCATTAGAGGAAGGAAAAGGTCCCACACAGTCAAAACCCCAAACATCAAACGGTTCAACAGCAAGTGAATAATTCATAGGCATTTCTTGACGCTTACCGATATTACCAATTCTTTGACATTCATCACAAGATAAAACATACTTACGGGAATCCTTGAAGAGAGTAGGCCAGTAGAAACCAGATTGCAATACCTTATGAGAAGTTATATCTCCTGCATGATGTCATCCATAAGCTTCAGAGCGACATTTCCGTAGGATTTGTTCTTGTTCATGCTCAGGTACACATCTTCTAATAATACCATTTACTCCTTCTTTATAAAAGTGTGGGTCATCCCAAAAGTAATGTCTTAAATCATAGAAGAATTTTTTTCTTTTGTTGGTAAGTGAAACTAGGTGGTATGTATTTAGCAACAATGTAATTAGCATAGTCAGCATACCAAGGAGTGTATGAGAAACATATATTGCAGCAAGTTGTTCATCAGGAAAACTACCATCAATAGGTAGTGGGTCATCACGGATATTTTCTAACATAAACAAGTTATCAGCTACGGGTTTCTCAGCTCCTTTTCTATCATAATATGTAAATCAAATTCTTGTAGCAGAAGAACCCACCTAATGAGCCTAGGTTTAGCCTCTTTCGTTTCCATAAGATATTTTATAGCAGCATGGTCGGTGTGCACAGTTACTTTAGAATCAATAATATAAAATCTGAATTTATCACAAGCAAACTCAACTGCTAAAAATTCTTTTTAGGTAGTAGCATAATTTCATTGAGCACTGTCTAGAGTTTTGCTAGCATAATGGATAACACTTATTTTTCATAAACTCTCTGTCCTAGAACAACACCAATAGCATAATCAATAGCATCACACATAATTTCAAAAGGCAAGTTCCAATCAGGTGGTTGAACAATAGGTGCAGAAGTTAAGGCTTTCTTAAGTGTTTCAAAGGCTTCTACACAATCATCATAAAAAGCAAATGGAACATCCTTCTGTAAAAGATTTGTAAGAGGCCTAGAAATTTTAGAGAAATCTTTAATAAACCTCCTATAGAAACCAGCATGACTAAGGAAACTATGAATACCTTTAATATCTTTAGGCATGACATTTTCTCAATTGCATCAACTTTAGCTTTATCCACCTCAATACCCCGTTTAGAAATTTTATGTCCCTAGACAATACCTTCATTAACCATAAAGTGGCACTTCTCCCAATTCAAGAAAAGATTAGTTTGCTGACATCTCTGCAAAACTCGATCAAGGTTGCTTAAGCAATCATCAAAAGAAGTTCAGTAAACAGAAAAATCATCCATGAAAACCTCAACAATTTCACAAAAATCAGAGAATATAGCAGTCATACATCTTTGAAAGGTAGCATGTGCATTGCATAAACCAAAAGGCATACATCTATAAGCATAAGTTCCAGAAGGGCAAGTAAAGGTGGTTTTCTCTTGATCTGGTTGTGAAACAGGTATTTGAGAAAAACTAGAATATCTATCAAGGAAACATGTGTGTGCTTAGATAGCCTTTCTAACATTTGATCAATAAAAGGCAAAGGGTAATGATCTTTTGTAGTTGCTTTATTTAATTTTCTAAAATCAATTACCATTCTATAGCCGGTAACAATTATCTGTGGAATAAGTTCATTTTTATCATTAGGAACAATAGTAATACGTGCCTTCTTAAGGACACAATGAACGTGACTTACCCATCTACTATCAGCTATGGGATAGATTATACCTGCTTCAAGAAGCTTTAATATTTTAGTTCTTACCACTTCTTTCATCTTAGGATTCAAACATCGTTGGTGATCAACAACGGGTTTAGCATCAGGTTCCATATTATTCTTGTGCTGACAGAGAGTGGGACTAGTGCCATTAAGATCATCAAGAGTATACCGAATAGCAGCTCGGTGCTTCTTCAGAATTTTCAATAGTCTTTCTTCCTCATGTTCTGAAAGGTTAGCACTAATAATAGCAGGATATATCTTTTTCTCATCAAGATAAGCATATTTCAAAGTGCCTGGCAATTGTTTTAATTCAAACACAGGATCACCCTTAGGTGGAGGAGGACCTCCTAGAGTTTCAATAGGCAAATTGTGTTTGAGCAGAGGTCGTTGTTCAAAGAAATTTTTATCTATTTCATTTCTTTCGTGCATATGAATATCATTTTCATGGTCTAGCAAATATTGTTCTAGTGGATCAGTAGGAGGCACGACAATTGAAGCAAGACTAATTATTTCATCTTTATTAGGTTATTCTTTCATATGAGGTTGTCTACTAAAATTGGAGAAATTAAACTCATGAGACTCATCACAAAAACTAACACCGACAGTTTGTTTCTCACAATCTATTTTAGCATTAACGGTGTTCAAGGAAGGTCTACCAAAAATAATGGGACAAATGTCATCTTGTGGGGAACCAAGGACTATAAAATCAATAGGATGTTTTACTTGCCCACACAAGACTTCAACATCTCTAAAAATCCCAAGTGGTGTGATTGTGTCTCTATTAGCTAGTTTAATATTAACATCTATGTGTTCTATTTCAGCGGCTGCTATGTCATTCATGATTTCTTGATATAAGGTAAAAGGAATAGCACTCACACTAGAACCCAAGTCACATAAACCATGATAACAATGATCTCCTATTTTAATTGAGACAATGGGCATGCCAACAACAGGTCTATGTTTATCTTTTTCATCAGGTTTGGCAATTGTAGCAGCTTCAGCACAGAAGTAAATAACATGCCCATCAATATTTTCTATCAGGAGATCTTTAACCATAGCAACACTAGGTTCTACTTTGATTTGTTCTAAAGGTCTAGGTGCTTTGATGTTACTTTTGCGAACCCAGTTGAAACCTTAGCATGCTTCTTTATCCTAACAGGGAAAGGTGGGTTTTCAATATAAGCAGTAGGCACAACTGGATCAACATTGTAAATAATAGTTTCATCTTTGGCTATTACTGATTCTTTAATTTCTTCTTTAATACGGGGATGATATTTAAACAACTTATCCTTAGGGAGATCAACATGAGTAGCAAATGATTCACAAAAAGAGGCTACTATCTCAGAGTCAACTCCGTATTTAGTGCTAAACTTGTGAAAAGCATCGGTATTCATAAAAGATTTAACACAATCAAACTTAAGCTTAATACCTGACTCTTTACCCTTCGTCGAGTTCCCAATCTTCAGAGTTGCGTTTAATTATTTCTAAAAGATCCCACCTGAATTCAGTAGTCTTCTTCATAAAAGAACTAGTACAAGAAGTATCAAGCATGGTTTGATCATTACGAGAAAGCCGAGCATAAAAGTTCTAGATAATAATTTCTCCTGAGAGCTCATGATTGGGGCATGAATATAACATTAACTTAAGCCTCCCCAAGCTAGAGTGATACTTTCTCCTTCACGAGGCCAAAAATTATATATATAATTCCGATCACGATGAACTAGATGCATAGGGTATTTTTTTGGTGAAATTCCAATTTCAAACGATTCCAATTCTAGGATCCAATATCATCGCATAGCCTATACCATGTTAATGCTTTTCCCTTCAAAGATAAAGGGAAAACCTTCTTCTTAGCTTCATCTCCGGGTAAACCTACAAGCTTAAATAATCCACAATTTCATCCACATGTATCAAGTGCATATCAGGATGTTTAGTTCCATCTCCTGCATAAGGATTAGCTAGCAGTTGTTCTATCATACCCGAAGGAATTTCATAACCAATATTTTCAGTAGGTGTAGTAGGTTGAGGGGAAATTAATTGTGGTTCCGGTCGAGGTGAAGATACCTCGAACAAACCCCTCAAAGGATGGTTTTCCATAGTAGCAAGTGACAATAAATTTCAGCACATAGTATAAATTTTTCCTTACCAATTCCCCTTACCAAGAGCGCTTCACTCCCCGGCAACGGCACCAGAAAAGAGTCTTGATAACCACAAGTATAGGGGATCAATCGTAGTCCTTTCGATAAGTAAGACTGTCGAACCAACAAGGAGCAGAAGGAAATGACAAGTGGTTTTCAGCAAGGTAAATTTTGCAAGCACTGAAGTTGTCGGTAACAGATAGTTCGATAGGAAGATAATTTGTAAAGAGCAAGTAACGGCAACGGTAAATAAAGTGCAGCAAGGTATCCCAATCCTTTTGTGGCAAAGGACAGGCCAAAACGGTTTCTTATAATAGGCAAAGCGTTCTTGAGGGTACACGGGAATTTCATCTAGTCACTTTCATCATGTTGGTTTGATTCGTGTTTGCTACTTTGATAATTTGATATGTGGGTGGACCGGTGCTTAGGTGATGTTCTTAGTTGAACAAACCTCCTACTTATGATTAACCCCCTCGCAAGCATCTGCAACTACGAGAAAAGTATTGAGATAAAATCTAACCATAGCATTAAACTTTTGGTTCCAAATCAGTCCCTTACGAAGTAGCACATAAACTAGGGTTTAAAGTTCTATCACTCTAGCAACCCATCATCTAATAACTACTCCACAATGCATTCCATTAGTTCCAAATATGGTGCAGTGCCATGTAGTCGATGCACTAAGGGAATCACGACATACACATCATCAAAATATCAAACACATATCAAGTTCACATGATTACTTGCAACATGCACTACTACGGCGCTATAGCTAAAGGTTAGCAATAGCGTTGGTCTACCCGCCTACTGCAATAGCTACTTAGTAGTAGCGCTTCTTTAAAAAGGCGCTACTAGTAATTACTAGTAGCGCGTCTCTCTGCCTGCGCTACTAATATTATTACATATTCTATTTCTTTTTTATTTTATGTCGTATTCATACACCATTATACAAGTTTTCATACAATAGCAATATAGAGATTGTTTTTACATCATAATGAGTTATTAAATCACTGGGTGAAAGAACCGTGGATTAGTTTCAAGTGGATGGATCCTAAGTGACCAAGTCATTGATTATCGTGATAATCCATGACTTGATCACTTAGGATCCATCCACTTGAAACTAATCCGCGGTTCTTTCACCCAGTGACATAATAACTCATCATCATCATATCATTAACAACTTATCATCATAATACATCATTGTCATATAACAACTCCTCATGATCATCATTTTCGTCCATGAGACATCATATAACAACTTGGCCACTAGTCATAATCACAACTCGTCCTCCTCCTCATCAACTCTAACACATTGTAGCACATAATAACACATTGTACCCTACTCCTCTCTCATAGGACCTACTACGTACCCCCTCTAAGGTAAAATGGCATAAAACAAGATAGGCCCTGACTCTCCATTATGGAGAATGGAGACTATCCTGTCTCCAATTCTTGCGCATCGCACAATGTTGGTTCCAAGTAGCTCCCTATGATTGTCCATACATTTTGACCATGCTTTGATTGTGATGTCTTCATCGGTTTTAGAAATCCGGTATGAACAGTAGTGAAGCCTAGGCAGACCTGGCCGTAAGCTAATAACATCAAGGTGACCTTTCGGAAACATGAGATGAGGCATGATATGTCTCCAACGTATCTATAATTTTTTATTGTTCCATGCTATTATATTATCTATTTTGGATGTTTAATGGGCTTAAATATGCTCTTTTATATTATTTTTGGTACTAACCTATTAACCAGAGGCCCAGTGCCAGTTTCTATTTTTTTGCCTATTTCAGTGTTTCGCCGAAAAGGAATACCAAACGAATCCAAACGGAATGAAACCTTCGCGACGATCTTTCTTGGACCGAAAGCAAACCAGGAGACTTAGAGTGGAAGTCTGGAACTCCATGAGGCGGCCACGAGGCAGGAGGGCGTGCCCAGGGGGTAGGCGCGCCCCCACCCTCGTGGACCCCACGGAGCTCCACTGACGTAGTTCCTTCGTCTATATATACTCTTATACCCTAAAACATTAGGGAGCCATGAAACCACTTTTCCACTACCGCAACCTTCTGTACCTGTGAGATCCCATCTTGGGGCCTTTTCTGGCGATCTGCAGGAGGGGGAATCGATCATGGAGGGCTTCTACATCAACACCATAGCCTCTTCGATGAAGCGTGAGTAGTTACCACAGACCTTCGGGTCCATAGTTATTAGCTAGATGGCTTCTTCTTTCTCTTTGATCTTCAATACAAAGTTCTCCTTGATGTTCTTGGAGATCTATTCGATGTAATACTCTTTTGTGGTGTGTTTGCCGAGATCCAATGAATTGTGGGTTTATGAACTTGATTATCTATGAATATGATTTGGTTCTTCTCTGAATTCTTATATGCATGAGTTTATATCTTTGCAAGTCTCTTCGAATTATCGGTTTAGTTTGGCCTACTAGATTGATCTTTCTTGCAATGGGAGAAGTGCTTAGCTTTGGGTTCAATCTTGCGGTGTCCCTTCCCAGTGAAAGTAGGGGCAGCAAGGCACGTATTGTATTGTTGCTATCGAGGATTAAAAGATGGGGTTTATATCATATTGCTTGAGTTTATCCCTCTACATCATGTCATCTTGCTTAATGCGTTACTCTAATCTTATGAACTTAATACTCTAGATGCATGCTGGATAGTGGTCGATGTGTGGAGTAATAGTAGTAGATGCAGAATCGTTTCGATCTACTTGACACAGACGTGATGCCTATATTCATGATCATTGCCTTATATATCTTCATAACTATGCACTTTTCTATCAATTGCTCAGCAGTAATTTGTTCACCCACCATAATACGTGCTATCATGAGAGAAGCCACTAGTGAAACCTATGGCCCTCGGGTCTCTTTCTTATTATATTGCATATCTTTTATTATCGCACCTCGTTTACTATTTTGCAATCTTTACTTTCCAATCTATACAACAAAATACCAAAAATATTTATCTTACTGTCTCTATCAGATCTCACTTTCGCAAGTGACCATGAAGGGATTGACAACCCCTTTATCACATTGGTTGTGAGGTTCTTGATTGTTTGTGCAGGTACTAGGTGACTTGAGCGTTGTCTCCTACTGGATTGATACCTTGGTTCTCGAAAACTAAGGGAAATACTTACGCTACTTTGCTGCATCACCCTTTCCTGTTCAAGGGAAAACCAACGCATGCTCAAGAGGTAGCAAGAAGGATTTCTGTCGCCGTTGACGGGGAGATCTACGCCAAGTCAAGACATACCAAGTACCCATCATAAACTCTTCTCCCTCGTATTACATTATTTGCCATTTGCCTCTCGTTTTCCTCTCCCCCACTTCACCTTTGTCGTTTTATTCGCCCTTTTTCTTTCGTCTCTTTTCGCTTACTTCTGGTGTGCCTATTTGCTTTGATGGCTCTGCCAAAAGGCGTTGATCCTCACCTTAGAAGGTTAGATGAAATTGAAAACAATGTTAGAAGCTTTATGTCTTTTCAATTTGAGCATAATAATTTCTTCAGAAACGAGCTTAAAGAACAAAAAAGTTTTACGGAGTACATGAATAAAGAGCTCGATGATATGTCTAAAGAATTCTATGGTTTGAACTCTCAGTTTGCTCATCTTGAAAATTTAGCGGGTCAAATTTCGGATAAGAAAGCCACCTTAATTAATAAGATGGCCGCTAAACCAAAAGATCTACATGATAATAATGATGAAGATCCAAAAGTATTCGAAACCTTCAGATTGCTACAGACTGTTCTGTTTTTGACAGATTCTGTTTTTCGCGTGTTGTTTGCTTATTTTGATGCATCTATGGCTAGAATCGAGGGGTTGATACATCTCCAAGGTATCTATAATTTTTGATTGTTCCATGCTATTATATTATCCATCTAGGATGTTTTATATGCATTTATATGCTATTTTATATGAATTTTGGGACTAACCTATTATCCTAGAGCCCAGTGCCAGTTTTTGTTTTTTTCCTTGTTTTTGAGATTTACAGAAAAGGAAAATCAAACGGAGTCCAATTGACCTGAAACTTCACGGAATTTATTTTTGGACCAGAAGAAGGCCATGGAGTAAAAGAGTTGGGCCAGAAGAGTCTCGGGCTGCCCACGAGGGTGGGGGGCGCGCCCACCCCCCTGGGCGCCTCCCTACCTCATGGACAGCCCGGAGACCCCCCCTGACTTGTTCTCGACGTCAAAACCTCTTATATATACTGAAACTTCCAGAAAGAAACCTAGATCGAGAGTTCCGCCGCCAGAAGCCTCCGCAGCCACCGAAAACCAATCTAGACCCGTTCCGGCACCCTGCCGGAGGGGCGAATCCCTCTCCGGTGGCCATCTTCATCATCCCGGCGCCCTCCATGACGAGGAGGGAGTAGTTCACCCTCGGGGGTGAGGGTATGTACCAGTAGCTATGTGTTTGATCTCTCTCTCTCTCTCTCTCGTGTTCTTGATTCGGAATGATCTTGATGTATCGCGAGCTTTGCTATTATAGTTGGATCGTATGATGTTTCTCCCCCTCTATTCTCTTGTAATGGATTGAGTTTTCCCTTTGAAGTTATCTTATTGGATTGAGTCTTTAAGGATTTGAGAACACTTGATGTATGTCTTGCATGTGCTTATCTGTGGTGACAATGATATATCACATGATCCACTTGATGTATGTTTTGGTGATCAACTTGCGAGTTTCGTGACCTCGTTAACTTATGCATAGGGGTTGGCACACGTTTTCGTCTTGACTCTCCGGTAGAAACTTTGGGGCACTCTTTGAAGTTCTTTGTGTTGGTTGAATAGATGAATCTGAGATTGTGTGATGCATATCGTATAATCATACCCACCGATACTTGAGGTGACATTGGAGTATCTAGGTGACATTAGGGTTTTGGTTGATTTGTGTATTAAGGTGTTATTCTAGTACAAACTCTATGATAGATTGAACGAAAAGAATAGCTTCATGTTATTTTACTACGGACTCTTGAATAGATCGATCAGAAAGGATAACTTTGAGGTGGTTTCGTACCCTACAATAATCTCTTCGTTTGTTGTCCGCTATTAGTGACTTTGGAGTGACCCTTTGTTGCATGTTGAGGGATAGTTATATGATCCAATTATGTTATTATTGTTCAGAGAACTTGCACTAGTGAAAGTATGAACCCTAGCCCTTGTTTCAACGCATTGCAATACCATTTTCGCTCACTTTTATCATTCTTTACCTTGCTGTTTTTATATTTTCAGATTACAAAAACCTATATCTACCATCTATATTGCACTTGTATCACCATTTCTTCGCCGAACTAGTGCACCTATACAATTTACCATTGTATTGGGTGTGTTGGGGACACAAGAGACTCTTTGTTATTTGGTTGCAGGGTTGCTTGAGAGAGACCATCTTCATCCTACGCCTCCCATGGATTGATAAACCTTAGGTCATCCACTTGAGGGAAATTTGCTACTGTCCTACAAATCTCTGCACTTGGAGGCCCAACAACATCTCCAAGAAGAAGGTTGTGTAGTAGACATCAAGCTCTTTTCTGGCGCCGTTGCCGAGGAGGTTAGCGCTTGAAGGTATATCTTTAGACTTGCAATCGAATCTTTTAGTTTCTTATTTTATCACTAGTTTAGTTTATAAAAGAAAACTACAAAAAATGGAATTTAGGGTGCCTCATATGCTTCATCTTTTTAATATCTTTCATGAAAATAAGGATTCCGATAATTGTGCTAAAGTGTTAGAAGAAGAATGCATTAGAATGTTTGGCACTAAATCTTTGTATGATGAGCATGATTGCAATGTTTTTAGTATGAATTCCTTGGATATCTTTGATGCTAATGATATGCAAAGCCACAAGCTTGGGGATGCTATGTTTGACGAAGATGATATTTTTTGTCCCCCAAGTTTTGATATGTAAATTTATTATGATGATAGCATGCCTCCTATTTATGATGATTATATTGATGAAAGTGGGTTTGGAAGAGTGTCCACTTTAGGAAGTAATGATCCCACTATTTTGGAGGATGTTGAATCTTATTGTGATAATTATAAAAGTGCATTTGGAGAGGTCATGACTTTATTTAGTAATGATTCCACTATTTCGGAAGAGGTTCCAATTGATTATGAGAACAAAGTTGCTATCTATGATGATTATTGTGATGACTTGTATGCTATTAAGAATAATGATAACCATGAAACTTTTCATCATGATTTTAGTTTTCAATTGGATTATGCCTCACATGATAGTTATTTTGTTGAGTTTGCTCCCACTACTATTCATAAGAAGAAATTTGCTTATGTGGAGAGTAATAAAAATTCTATGCTTATAGATCATGAAAAGAATGCTTTATGTGATACTTATGTTGTTGAATTCATTCATGATGCTACTGAAAATTATTATGAGGGAGGAATATATGCTTGTAGGAATTGCAATAATATCAAGTTTCCTCTCTATGTGCTTAAAGTTTTGAAGTTATGCTTGTTTTGCCCTCCTATGCAAGACGATTCTTGTTCCCATAAGTTGTTTGGTCACAAAATCCCTATGTATAGGAAGTGGGTTAGACATAAATGTGCTAGTAATATTCTTCATGATTCTCTCTTTATGTTTCAATTCTTATCTTTTATATGAGCATCATTAAAATCATCATGCCTAGCTAGGGGCGTTAAACTATAGCGCTTGTTGGGAGGCAACCCAATTTTATTTTTATTCTTTGCTTTTTGCTCCTGTTTATTAATAAATAATTCATCTAGCCTCTGTTTAGATGTGGTTTTATGTTTTAATTAGTGTTTGTTCCAAGTAGAACCTTTGGGAAGACTTGGGTGAAGTTTTTGCGATCTTGCTGTAAAAACAACAGAAACTTTAGTGCTCACGAGATTAGCTACCATTTTTTACTGGAGAGTGCGATTAGGTTGATTCTTTTTGAAGATGATTAATAGACAAATTCATCAGGTCCACCAATTTATTTAAGAATTTTTGGGTTTACAAAAGTATACGTTTGATACAGATTACTACAGACTGTTCTGTTTTTGACAGATTCTGTTTTCATTGTGTTGTTTGCTTATTTTGATGAATCTATGAGTAGTATCGGAGGTTATGAACCATAGATAAGTTGGAATACAGTAGATATTACACCACTTTGAATTTAGAATGAGTTCACAACAGTACCTAAGTGGTGATTTATTTTCTTATACTAACGGAGCTTATGAGTTTTCTGTTAAGTTTTGTGTTGTGAAGTTTTCAAGTTTTGGGTAAAGATTCGATGGACTATGGAATAAGGAGTGGCAAGAGCCTAAGCTTGGGTATGCCCAAGGCACCCCAAGGTAATATTCAAGGAGAACCAAGAGCCTAACCTTGGGGATGCCCCGGATGGCATCCCCTCTTTCGTCTTCGTTCATCGGTAACTTTACTTGGAGCTATATTTTTATTCACCACATGATATGTGTTTTGCTTGGATTGTCATTTTATTTTCTTTTGTTTTCCTTGCTGTTTGAATAAAATACCAAGATCTGAAATTATTAAATGTTACAGAGTCTTCACATAGTTGCATAATTATTCGACTACTCATTGATCTTCACTTATATCTTTCGGAGTAGTTTGTCATTTGCTCTAGTGCTTCACTTATATCCTTTTAGAGCACGGCGGTGGTTTTATTTTGAAGAAATAGATTAAATCTCATGCTTCACGTATTTTATTTTGAGAGTCTTTTAGAACAGCGTGGTAATTTTCTTTGGTTATGAATTTAGTCCTAATATGATGGGCATCCAAGATGGTTATAATAAAAACTTTCATATAGAGTGCATTGAATACTATGAGAAGTTTGATACTTGATAATTGTTTTGAGATATGAAGATGGTGATATTAGAGTCGTGCTAGTTGATTAATTGTGAAATTGAGAAATACTTGTGTTGAGGTTTGCAGGTCCCGTAGCATGCACGTATGGTAACCGTTGTGTGACAAATTTGAAGCATGAGGTGTTCTTTGATTGCCTTCCTTATGAGTGGCGGTCGGGGACGAGCGATGGTCTTTTCCTACCAATCTATCCCCCCTAGGAGCATGCGCGTAGTGCTTGGTTTTTTATGACTTGTAGATTTTTGCAATAAGTATGTGAGTTCTTTATGACTAATGTTGAGTCCATGGATTATACGCACTCTCACCTTCCCATCATTGCTAGCCTCTTCGGTACCGTGCATTGCCCTTTCTCACCTTGAGAGTTGGTGCAAACTTCGCCGGTGCATCCAAACCCCGTGATATGATACGGTCTGTCACACATAAAACTCCTTATATCTTCCTCAAAACAGCCACCATACCTACCTATTATGGCATTTCCATAGCCATTCCGAGATATATTGCCATGCAACTTTCCACCATTTCATTTATGACACGCTTCAACATTGTCATATTGCTTTGCATGATCATGTAGTTGACATCATATTTGTGGCAAAACCACCATGCATAATTTATCATACATGTCACTCTTGATTCATTACCTTTCCCGATACACCGCCGGAGGCATTCATATAGAGTCATATTTTGTTCTAGTATCGACTTGTAATCATTGAGTTGTAAATAAATAGAAGTGTGATGATCATCATTAATAGAGCATTGTCCCAAAAAATAGAAAGGCCAAATAAAAAAGGAAGGCCCAAAAAAAGAAAAAGGAAAAAAGAAAAAGAGAAATAAAAAGGGACAATGCTACTATCCTCTTTTTCCACACTTGTGCTTCAAAGTAGCACCATGATCTTTATGATAGAGAGTCTCTTGTTTTGTCACTTTCATATACTAGTGGGAAATTTTCATTATAGAACTTAGCTTGTATATTCCAACAATGGGCTTCCTCAAATGCCCTAGGTCTTCGTGAGCAAGCAAGTTGGATGCACACCCACTTAGTTTCTTTTGTTGAGCTTTCATACATTTATAGCTCTAGTGCATCCGTTGCATGGCAATCCCTATTCCTTGCATTGACATCAATTGATGGGCATCTCCCTAGCCCGTTGATTAGCCGCGTCGATGTGAGACTTTCACCTCTTTTGTCTTCTCCACATAACCCCCATCATTATACTCTATTCCACCCATAGTGCTATATCCATGGCTCACGCTCATGTATTGCGTGAAAGTTGAAAAAAGTTTGAGATTACTAAAGTATGAAACAATTGCTTGGCTTGTCATCGGGGTTGTGCATGATGAGAGCATTCTTGTGTGACGAAAATGGAGCATGACCAAACTATATGATTTTGTAGGGATGAACTTTCTTTGGCCATGTTATTTTGAGAAGACAGGATTGCTTAGTTAGTATGATTGAAGTATTATTTTTTTTATGTCAATATTAAAATTTTGTCTTGAATCTTATGGATCTGAATATTCTTGCCACAATAAAGAAGATTACATTGATAAATATGTTAGGTAGCATTCCACATCAAAAATTCTATTTTTATCATTTACCTACTTGAGGACGAGCAGAAATTAAGCTTGGGGATGCTTGATACGTCTCCAACATATCTATAATTTTTGATTGTTCCATGCTATTATATTATCCATCTAGGATGTTTTATATGCATTTATATGCTATTTTGTATGAATTTTTGGACTAACCTATTAACCTAGAGCCCAGTGCCAGTTTCTGTTTTTTTATAGAAAAGGGAAATCAAACGGAGTCCAATTGACCTGAAACTTCACGGAACTTATTTTTGCGCCAGAAGAAGGCCATGGAGTAAAAGAGTTGGGCCAGAAGAGTCCCGGGCTGCCCACGAGGGTGGGGGGCGCGCCCACCCCCCCTAGGCGTGCCTCCCTACCTCGTGGACAGCCCGGAGACCCCCTGACTTGTTCTCGACGCCAAACCCTCTTATATATACTGAAACTTCTAGAAAGAAACCTAGATCGGGAGTTCCGCCACCAGAAGCCCCCGTAGCCACCGAAAACCAATCTAGACCCGTTCCGTCACCCTACCGGAGGGGGGAATCCCTCTCCGTTGGCCATCTTCATCATCCCGGCGCTCTCCATGACGAGGAGGGACTAGTTCACCCTCGGGGCTGAGGGTATGTACCAGTCGCTATGTGTTTGATCTCTCTCTCTCTCTCTCTCTCTCGTGTTCTTGATTCGGAACGATTTTGATGTATCGCAAGCTTTGCTATTATAGTTGGATCTTATGATGTTTCTCCCCCTCTATTCTCTTGTAATGGATTGAGTTTTCCCTTTGAAGTTATCTTATCGGATTGAGTCTTTAAGGATTTGTGAACACTTGATGTATGTCTTGCATGTGCTTATCTGTGGTGACAATGGGATATCACATGATCCACTTGATGTATGTTTTGGTGATCAACTTGCGAGTTCCGTGACCTCGTGAACTTATGCATAGGGGTTGGCACACGTTTTCATCTTTACTCTCCGGTAGAAACTTTGGGGCACTCTTTGAAGTTCTTTGTGTTGGTTGAATAGATGAATCTGAGATTGTGTGATGCATATCATATAATCATACCCACCGATACTTGAGGTGACATTGGAGTATCTAGGTGACATTAGGGTTTTGGTTGATTTGTGTCTTAAGGTGTTATTATAGTACGAACTCTATGATAGATTGAATGGAAATAATAGCGTCATGTTATTTTACTACGGACTCTTGAATAGATCGATCAGAAAGGATAACTTTGAGGTGGTTTCGTACCCTACAATAATCTCTTCGTTTGTTCTCTGCTATTAGTGACTTTGGAGTGACTCTTTGTTGCATGTTGAGGGATAGTTATATGATCCAATTATGTTATTATTGTTGAGAGAACTTGCACTAGTGAAAGTATGAACCCTAGGCCTTGTTTCAACGCATTGCAATACCGTTTTCGCTCACTTTTATCATTCGTTACCTTGCTGTTGTTATATTTTCAGATTACAAAAACCTATATCTACCATCTATATTGCACTTGTATCACCATTTCTTCGCCGAACTAGTGCACCTATACAATTTACCATTGTATTGGGTGTGTTGGGGACACAAGAGACTCTTTGTTATTTGGTTGCAGGGTTGCTTGAGAGAGACCATTTTCATCCTACGTCTCCCACGGATTGATAAACCTTAGGTCATCCACTTGAGGGAAATTTGCTACTGTCCTACAAACTTCTGCACTTGGAGGCCCAACAACGTCTACAAGAAGAAGGTTGTGTAGTAGACATCAGGGGTATGAACCATAGAGAAGTTGGAATACAGTAGGTTTAACAACAATATAAATGAAGAATGAGTTCATTACAGTACCTTAAGGTGGTGGTTTATTTTCTTATACTAACGGAGCTCACGAGATTTTCTGTTGAGTTTTGTGTTGTGAAGTTTTCAAGTTTTTGGGTAAAAAATTGATGGATTTTGGAACAAGGAGTGGCAAGAGCCTAAGCTTGGGGATTCCCAAGGCACCCCAAGGTAAAATTCAAGGACAACCAAAAGCCTAAGCTTGGGGATGCCCCGGAAGGCATCCCCTCTTTCTTCTTCGTCTATCGGTAACTTTACTTGAGGCTATATTTTTATTCACCACATGATATGTGTTTTGCTTGGAGCGTCTTGTATGATTTGAGTCTTTGCTTTTTAGTTTACCACAATCATCCTTGCTGTACACACCTTTTGGGAGAGAGACGCATGAATCGGAATTTATTAGAATACTCTATGTGCTTCACTTATATCTTTTGAGCTATACAATTTTGCTCTAGTGCTTCACTTATATCTTTTTAGAGCATGGTGGTGGTTTTATTTTATAGAAATTATTGATCTCTCATGCTTCACTTATATTATTTATAGAGTCTTTTAGAACAGCATGGTAATTTGCTTTGGTTATAAAATTAGTCTTAATATAATGGGCATCCATGTTGGGTATAATAAAAACTTTCATATAAAGTGCGTTGAATAGTAGGAGAAGTTTGATACTTGATGATTGTTTTGAGACATGAGGATGGTGATATTAGAGTCATGCTAGTTGAGTAATTGTGAATTTGAGAAATACTTGTGTTGAGGTTTGCAAGTCCCGTAGCATGCACGTATGGTAACCGTTGTGTAACAAATTTGAAGCATGAGGTATTTCTTTGATTGTCTTCCTTATGAGTGGCGGTCGGGGACGAGTGATGGTCTTTTCCTACCAATCTATCCCCCTAGGAGCATGCGCGTAGTGCTTGGTTTTTGATGACTTGTAGATTTTTGCAATAAGTATGTGAGTTCTTTATGACTAATGTTGAGTCCATGGATTATACGCACTCTCACCCTTCCACCATTGCTAGCCTCTCTAGTACCGCGTAACTTTTGCCGGTACCATAAAGCCACCATTTACCTTCCTCAAAATAGCCACCACTACCTACCTATTATGGCATTTCCATAGCCATTCCGAGATATATTGCCATGCAACTTTCCACCGTTCCGTCTATTATGACACGATCCATCATTGTCATATTGCCCTGCATGATCATGTAGTTGACATCGTGTTTGTGGCAAAGCCACTGTTCATAATTTTTCATACATGTCACTCTTGATTCATTGCACATCCCGGTACACCGCCGGAGGCACGCATATAGAGTCATATTGTTCTAAGTATTGAGTTGTAATCTTTGAGTTGTAAATAAATAGAAGTGTGATGATCATCATTAGAGCATTGTCCCATGTGAGGAAAAAAAGAGAAAGGCCAAATAAAAAAAGGAGAAGGCCCAAAAAAAGAGAGAAAGAAGAAAAAGAAAAAAAAATTAGAGAAAAAGAGAGAAGGGACAATGCTACTATCCTCTTTCCACACTTGTGCTTCAAAGTAGCACCATGATCTTCATGATAGAGAGTCTCTTATTTTGTCACTTTCATATACTAGTGGGAAATTTTCATTATAGAACTTGGCTTGTATATTCCAGTAATGGGCTTCCTCAAATGCCCTAGGTCTTCGTGAGCAAGCAAGTTGGATGCACACCCACTTAGTTTCTTTTGTTGAGCTTTCATACATTTATACCTCTAGTGCATCCGTTGCATGGCAATCCCTACTCACTCACATTAACATCTATTGATGGGCATCTCCATAGCCCATTGATCGGCTAGTTGATGTGAGACCATCTTCCTCCTTTTTGTCTTCTCGACAACCACCACTCTATTCCACCTATAGTGCTATGTCCATGGCTCACGCTCATATATTGCGTTAACGTTGAAAAGGTTTGAGATTACTAAACTATGAAACAATTGCTTGGCTTGTCATCGGGGTTGTGCATGATTTGAGTATTTTGTGTGACAAAGATGGAGCATGACCAAACTATATGATTTTGTAGGGATGAACTTTCTTTGGCCATCTTATTTTGAGAGGACATAATTACTTTGTTAGTATGCTTGAAGTATTATTACTTTTATGTCAATATTAAACTTTTGGCTTGAATCTTTCGGATCTAAACATTCATGCCACAATAAACAAATTACATTGATAAATATGTTAGGTAGCATTCCACATCAAAAATTCTGTTTTTATCATTTACCTACTCGAGGACGAGCATGAATTAAGCTTGGGGATGCTTGATACGTCTCCAACGTATCTATAATTTTTTATTGTTCCATGCTATTATATTATCTATTTTAGATGTTTTATGGGCTTTAATATGCTCTTTTATATTATTTTTGGGACTAACCTATTAACCGGAGGCCCAGTTCCACTTTCTGTTTTTGCCTATTTCAGTGTTTCACAGAAAAGGAATACCAAACGGAATGAAACCTTCGCGATGATCTTTCTTGGACCAAAAGCAAACCTGGAGACTTGGAGTGGAAGTCTGGAACTCCGTGAGGCGGCCACGAGGTAGGAGGGCGCGCCCAGGGGGGTAGGCGCGCCCCCACCCTCGTGGGCCCCTCGGAGCTCCACCGACGTACTTCTTTCGCCTATATATACTCTTATACCCTAAAAACATCAGGGGGAGCCAGGAAACCACTTTTCCACCGCCGCAACCTTCTGTACCCATGAGATCCCATCTTGGGGCCTTTTCCGGCGATCTGCCAGAGGGGGAATCGATCACGGAGGGCTTCTACATCAACACCATAGCCTCTCCGATGAAGCGTGAGTAGTTTACCACAGATCTTCGGGTCCATAGTTATTAGCTAGATGGCTTCTTCTCTCTCTTTTATCTTCAATACAAAGTTCTCCTCGATGTTCTTGGAGATCTATTCGATGTAATACTCTTTTGCGGTGTGTTTGCCGAGATCTGATGAATTCTGGGTTTATGAACTTGATTATCTATGAATATTATTTGGTTCTTCTCTGAATTCTTATATGCATGAGTTTATATCTTTGCAAGTCTCTTCGAATTATCGGTTTAGTTTGGCCTGGTAGATTGATCTTTCTTGCAATGGGAGAAGTGCTTAGCTTTGGGTTCAATCTTGCGGTGTCCTTTCCCCGTGATAGTAGGGGCAACAAGGCACGTATTGTATTGTTGCCATCGAGGATAAAAAGATGGGGTTTATATTATATTGCTTGAGTTTATCCCTCTACATCATCTCATCTTGCTTAATGCGTTACTCTGTTCTTATGAACTTAATACTCTAGATGCATGCTGGATAGCGGTCGATGTGTGGAGTAATAGTAGTAGATGCAGAATCGTTTCGATCTACTTCACACGGACGTGATGCCTATATTCATGATCATTGCCTTAGATATCTTCATAACTATGCACTTTTCTATCAATTGCTCAGCAGTAATTTGTTCACCCACCATAATACATGCTATCATGAGAGAAGCCACTAGTGAAACCTATGGCCCCCGGGTCTCTTTCTTATTATATTGCATCTCTTTTATTATCGCATCTCGTTTACTATTTTGCAATCTTTACATTCCAATCTATAAAACAAAATACCAAAAATATTTATCTTACTATCTCTATCAGATCTCACTTTCGCAAGTGACCTTGAAGGGATTGACAACCCCTTTATCGCGTTGGTTGTGAGGTTCTTGATTGTTTGTGCAGGTACTAGGTGACTTGAGCGTTGTCTCCTACTGGATTGCAAAACTACCGCAGGATGCTGCTAACGCGACACTACGATCAGAGACCCTTCGACGAAACTGTGTGCGATGCCATAATCACAAACGGTGGTGTAAAAAACCCGTCAAAAAAGGCGCAAAACGTTTGCGATGGAGGATGCATCAAACACGGTTCAGATTTTAGTTGCGTGTGCGATTGAGGGCATACGGTTCTGTTCAGTTAACTGTTTGCGATGAGGAGGAACAAAAGAAACGGGCAGCGAGATGAAGGTGTGTGCGATGTACATCATACTGTTCACTCGGATGAACTGTTTCTGATTAGGCAACACAAAAGAAACGGTCATCCAGATAAAAGGTGTGTTCGATATACGACATGCGGTTTACTCGGATGAACTGTTTGCATTGAGACATGAGAAGAGAAACGGTTCAAATGAACAAGATGTGTGTGATATGAGGCAAACATGTCTGTAATCGGAAATGTGTGCGAAGACCGATAACAACACAGACGATTACTGCTAACAAGCCGTGTGTGTTGTGAGCAAACGATTGCTTGTATACTATTGTGAGTGATTTATGAAAACATCACCGATGGGTTCCATTGTTTAGTCCGTGTGCGATGTGATTTTATTTGTCCGCACAACATCTATGCTCTGTCTACAGAGCATCAACATATATACTTAAAATGACAGCATTGCATAACCAAATTAAGCATACAATTACACAAGTGACTACACACTAACATTTCCACACACCAAAGAAAGCAATTACATGCATACTAAAGTAGGAGAAACGAGGATCTAATCATCTACTTATTGTTGCGACGACGCTTGCCATTGCTCTGCTTCCGGCTGGATCCCTGGCCGTTTTGGAGAAGGAGACACTTCCTCATGTCAACGAGCCGCCTGTACATGTCATAGCTCGTGTACGCCTCCTTGGTCACGTACACGACGTGAGCTTTGTTGAGTTTCTCCATCCAGGCCGAGTGCCAGGTGTCGGTGTCAAAACCGGCGGATCTCGGGTAGGGGGTCCCGAATTGTGCGTCTGAGGTCGATGGTAACAGGAGACGGGGGACACGATGTTTACCCAGGTTTGGGCCCTCTTGATGGAGGTAATACCCTACTTCCTGCTTGATTGATCTTGATGAATATGAGGATTACAAAAGTTGATCTACCACGATATCGTAATGGCTAAACCCTAGATGTCTAGCCTGTATGATTGTGATTGCCTCTACGGACTAAACCCTCTGGTTTATATAGACACCGGAGGGATCTAGGGTTGTACAAAGTCGGTTTACAGAGGAAGGAATCTTCATATCCGAATGCCAAGCTTGCCTTCCACGCAACGGAGAGTCCCATCCGGACACGGGAGGAAGTCTTCTGTCTTGTATCTTCACGGCCCATCAGTCCGGCCCACGTCTTATAGCCCGGACACCCGAGGACCCCTTAATATAGGAATCCCTTAGTAGCCCCTAAACGAGGCTTCAATGACGATGTGTCGGGCGCGCAGATTGTCTTCGGCATTGCAAGGCGGGTTCCTCCTCCGAATACTCCAAAGTAGTCCTTGAACACAGAAAACGTGTCCGGCTCTGCAAAACAAGTACCACACAACCGTAGAGAGTATAATATTTCACGAGTCCCATCTACTGATAACTTTTGTAACGAGACGCCACATCTCCGCCCGGTTATTATTTCGAACCATTTTTTAGCCTCCCACTCCATGTTTCGAGATGCGGTTTTCATTGGCACGTCTTGTCGAAGCAGAGATCGTGTCCCCTTATTGCGGGATTCTCATCAATATGGGCGTGGGTAATCCAACCGCGCCGTCCGCACGACCCTTGGGGAATAGGCGAGTTTTAAGGTGAGTGGGGAGGCGCTTGACATTCGTTGCCTTTATAAGAGGATAAAGATCCATTCTTTCACCCATGCCTTCTTCCTCTCTGCCCATCCGTTCTTGAGCTTCAGCGCCCAAGATTCCATCCTTTCCGCCTCCAAAAAACACTCCGACCATGTCCGGATCTGGAGCGCAGGGCAAGTGGATGGCCTCCTCCATCACGGGGGACATCACGAAGCTACGGGAGGCGGGATACTTGGCCCAGGAAATCGCCCATCGGCTTCCGGCCAAGGGGTAGATCGTCCCCACCCCGGAGCCTCATGAGAGGGTGGTATTCATCCCCCACTTCGTCCGTGGGCTGGGATTTCGTCTCCACCCATTCGTCCGTGGACTCATGTTCTACTACGGGCTAGATTTCCATGATCTGGCCCGAAACTCCTTCCTCAACATCTTGGCATTCATTGTCATGTGCGAGGCCTTCGTCCGCATCCCACCCCACTTTGGATTGTGGCTGAAGACCTTCAATGTGAAGCCGAAGGTGGTGGGCACTCAACACGTAGAGTGCGGAGGCGCTATGGTGAGCAAGATGCCCAACGTCTCATGGCCCAAAGGCACCTTTGTGGAGACCGTCAAAGGGTGGCAGAGGCAGTGGTTCTACGTCACAGAGCCCCGCGACACCGCCTAGGCCGCGGCTCCCGAATTCAAGTCCGGGGCCCCAATGCGGCTTACCTCCTGGCTAGAAAAGGGCCTGGACTGGGTGTCATTGGACGAGGTGTCCGCGCTATAGACGCGCATCAAGAGCATGGTGGACAAGAACATCAAGCTTGTCAATGTGATCCAGGTGATGCTTTTTCGCCGGATCCTTCCTTGCCAAAGCCGGACTTGCAATTTGTGGGAGTTTGATCTGGCCAAGCACCAGACCTTGCAACAGTTCTTCGGTGTTACACACGAAGGCATCTGGAAGGTGCTTTTTAAGGCCAATGAGACGTGGCCGAAGACGACCATGGACCGTGGGTACAACCTGACCCATCCCGCTAGTCCGGTAAGTTTTTCGTATTTCAAGGTGTATCCTTCACTTGTACATTCAAGGAAGATGTCTAAGCTTCCCATGTGTCTTTCCAAGGCTGGACAAGGAAGGCAGAGCGGATCCAGTGTCTGGCTCCATTGCCGGAAAAACTAGCAATCCCACTTCTGACGAAGATGCTGGTTCCGGCGCCCTACCAGGCGCCGGAGAAGAAGGCCCGGAAGAAGGGCCACGCGGGAAGAAGCGGCCTTCGCCGTAAAGGCACTTCGGACGTGACGTCCGAAGACGCCGAAACCCACTCCTCCCCCACCACTGAGGACGACGAGGAGGAGGAGGAAAGCAACTCTCCCCCTAAGGGGGGAAGGGAGAATAGGACGGCCTCCACAGATCTGGAGGCAGAGGCGTCCAAGAAGGGGAGGGTTTCCCTCGCAGATAACTCCGCGTTGGACACTGATAGCAGCTCCGAGTGGCGCCCTAGGGAGAAGCCCCTGGCCGAATCGTAAGTACTCAAAGGCACTTATACACACATATATCCCACTTCTTTACTTCGTGGTTTTAATGTGTCGAATCATGCGCTGCAGTCTAGCCCACGCCCACCCCCAGCAATCCTCGTCTTCGGGGAATTTGCTGGATCCAAAGGTGATGGGCAGCGGGTCACTTCCGGCGGCCTCCTCTCCCAACCACGGATGATGCCAAGGTGTTGTCCCGAGTGACCTTCCCAGGCCAGGGAGAGGTACAGGAGGCCGTCAGGGTGGCACCAGAGGGTGATACCTCGGTCGCCGAACACATGGGGGAGCAAATCCCCCTGAAGACTGGCGATGGGGGCCATATCCAATTCGCCCCCAGCAGAATACTATTCCGGAGGCCCATATGGCTCCAGAATCAGGCAAGCAGCCTCCTTCGAAAGAAGGAGGTGCACCTATTCTGCCGGTGACCTCTGTCCGTCCAGAGGCACCGGATACTCTATTGGAAGCGCTGCAAAGTGCTTCCATTGTTGAGGAACACCGTATCCTTATGGGTACGGTGGTTGAGAGGGTTCAATTTGCTAAAAACGGACTGACCAAAGCCTGCACCAGCCTTTTAACAGGCTTGGTATGCGACGTAATTATGCAAAAAGAATGTCATAGTATAGACGGTGGCCCCTGAGACTCTGTCTGGTGTTCGAAAAGAAAAGTCGGACAGAGGATCAAATAATTTTCGCAGGAGACTAACCATATGTGTCTGTGTGAATAAGCAGGCGTCGATGCTGGCTGCGACCTCCCATTCTGCCGAAGTCTCCAAACTGAAACAGATTCTGGAGCGGGCAGAGGAAGAGCTCGGCCGTGTGAAAAAACAACTAGAGGACGAGCAAGGTATGCAATGGCCTATTCAGATATAGAAAGATATGAATTGTTTGTGTTGATCATGTTATCATGATATTTCGCAGGATCTGCGACCGACATCGAGACCCTCAAGAGCGCGCTGGCCGAGGCCCAGAAGAGAGCGGCAAAGGAACAAGCCGCCCACGAAAAACACGAGGCAAGGGTCGGGGAGGTCCGACAAGAGCTCCGCGATGCCGTAAAGAAATGCGAGTCCTTGGAGCGCAAGATTGCGGACCAAGAGTCCGAACTTTCTAAGGCCCACCAAAGCGCACAAGAGGCCTGGGTTGAAGCCCAAGGCGCCCTCCAGGAAACCCAGGAGGCCAGGAAAATCGCTGCGGGTAAGGCCTTTATTATGGAGAGGAAATATGTGAAGAAAAGGTACCTCTTACTGACCCAGATTTGGAGTTCTCCAGGGGCGTTTGCGGATCTTCCGCGCAGTGTTACTGATGCTGCAGAGTTCTTCCTCAAGGAAATATGCCCTAGAGGCAATAATAAAGTTATTATTTATTTCCTTATTTCATGATAAATGTTTATTATTCATGCTAGAATTGTATTAACCAGAAACATAATACTTGTGTGAATACATAGACAAACAGAGTGTCACTAGTATGCCTCTACTTGACTAGCTCGTTGATCAAAGATGGTTATGTTTCCTAGCCATAGACATGAGTTGTCATTTGATTAACGGGATCACATTATTAGGAGAATGATGTGATTGACTTGACCCATTCCGTTAGCTTAGCACTTGATCGTTTAGTATGTTGCTATTGCTTTCTTCATGACTTATACATGTTCCTATGACTATGAGATTATGCAACTCCCGTTTACCAGAGGAACACTTTGTGTGCTACCAAACGTCACAACGTATCTGGGTGATTATAAAGGTGCTCTACAGGTGTCTCCGAAGGTACTTGTTGGGTTGGCGTATTTCGAGATTAGGATTTGTCACTTCGATTGTCGGAGAGGTATCTCTGGGCCCTCTCGGTAATGCACATCACTTAAGCCTTGCAAGCATTGCAACTAACGAGTTTGTTGCAAGATGATGTATTACGGAACGAGTAAAGAGACTTGCCAGTAACGAGATTGAACTAGGTATTGAGATACCGACGATCGAATCTCGGGCAAGTAACATACCGATGACAAAGGGAACAACGTATGTTGTTATGCGGTCTGACCGATAAAGATCTTCGTAGAATATGTGGGAGCCAATATGAGCATCCAGGTTCCGCTATTGGTTATTGACCGGAGATGTGTCTCGGTCATGTCTACATAGTTCTCGAACCCGTAGGGTCCGCACGCTTAACGTTACGATGATAGTTATATTATGAGTTTATATGTTTTGATGTACCGAAGGTTGTTCGGAGTCCCGGATGTGATCACGGACATGACGAGGAGTCTCGAAATGGTCGAGACATAAAGATTGATATATTGGACGACTATATTCGGACACCGGAAATGTTTCGGGTGATTTCGGAGAAAACAGGAGTGCCGGAGGGTTACCGGAACCCCCCCGGGAGAAGTAATGGGCCTTATGGGCCATAGTGGAGAGAGAGAGGGGCAGCCAGGAGGGGCCGCGCGCCCCTCCCCCTCTGGTCCGAATTGGAATAGGAGAGGGGGGGCGGCGCCCCCCTTTCCTTCTCCCTCCCCCCTTCCTTTCCCCCTCCTAGTAGGAGTACGAAAGAGGGGAGTCCTACTCCTACTAGGAGGAGGACTCCTCCTCCTGTCGCGCCAACAAGGGCCGGCCGGCCTCCCCCTTGCTTCTTTATATATGGGGGCAGGGGGGCACCCCATGGACACAACAATTGATCTATTGATCTCTTAGCCGTGTGCGGTGCCCCCCTCCACCATATTACACCTCGATAATATCGTAGCGGTGCTTAGGCGAAGCCCTGCGTCGGTAGAACATCATCATCGTCACCACGCCGTCGTGCTGTCGAAACTCTCCCTCAACACTCGGCTGGATCGGAGTTCGAGGGACGTCATCGAGCTGAACGTGTGCTGAACTCGGAGGTGCCGTACGTTCGGTACTTGATCGGTCGGATCGTGAAGACGTACGACTACATCAACCGCGTTGTGTTAAACGCTTCCGCTTTCGGTCTACGATGGTACGTGTACAACACTCTCCCCTCTCGTTGCTATGCATCACCATGATCTTGCGTGTGCGTAGGAATTTTTTTGAAATTACTACGTTCCCCAACAGTGGCATCCGAGCCTAGTTTTATGCATTGATGTTATGCACGAGTAGAACACAAGTGAGTTGTGGGCGATATAAGTCATACTGCTTACCAGCATGTCATACTTTGGTTCAGCGGTATTGTGAGATGAAGCGGCCCGGACCGACATTACGCGTACGCTTATGCGAGACTGGTTTCACCGTTGCGAGCACTCGTTGCTTAAAGGTGACCGGCGGGTGTCTGTCTCTCTCACTTTAGTTGAACCGAGTGTGGCTACGCCCGGTCCTTGCGAAGGTTAAAACAGCACCAACTTGACAAACTATCGTTGTGGTTTTGATGCGTAGGTAAGAATGGTTCTTGCTAAGCCCGTAGCAGCCACGTAAAACTTGCAACAACAAAGTAGAGGATGTCTAACTTGTTTTTGGAGGGCATGTTGTGATGTGATATGGTCAAGACATGATACTGAATTTTATTGTATGAGATGATCATGTTTTGTAACCGAGTTATCGGCAACTGGCAAGAGCCATATGGTTGTCGCTTTATTGTATGCAATGCAATCGCCATGTAATTGTTTTACTTTATCACTAAGCGGTAGCGATAGTCGTAGAAGCAATAGTTGGCGAGACGACAACGATGCTTCGATGGAGATCAAGGTGTCACGCCGATGACGGTGGTGATCATGACGGTGCTTCGGAGATGGAGATTACAAAGCACAAGATGATGATGGCCATATCATATCACTTATATTGATTGCATGTGATGTTTATCTTTTATGCATCTTATCTTGCTTTGATTGACGGTAGCATTATAAGATGATCCTTCACTAAATTATCAAAGTATAAGTGTTCTCCCTGAGTATGCACCGTTGCGAAAGTTCTTCGTGCTGAGACACCACGTCATGATTGGGTGTGATAGGCTCTACATTCAAATACAACGGGTGCAAAACAGTTGCACACGCGGAATTCTCAGGTTAAACTTCACGAGCCTAGCATATAACAGATATGGCCTCGGAACACGGACACCGAAAGGTCGAGCGTGAATCATATAGTAGATATGATCAACATATTGATGTTCACCGTTGAAACTACTCCATCTCACGTGATGATCGGACATGGTTTAGTTGATATGGATCACGTGATCACTTAGAGGATTAGAGGGATGTCTATCTAAGTGGGAGTTCTTATGTAATATGATTAATTGAACTTGAATTTGTCATGAACTTAGTACCTGATAGTATTTTGCTTGTCTATGTTAATTGTAGATAGATGGCCCATGCTGTTGTTCCGTTGAATTTTAATGCGTTCCTTGAGAAAGCAAAGTTGAAAGATGATGGTAGCAATTACACGGACTGGGTCCGTAACTTGAGGTTTATCCTGATTGCTGCACAGAAAAATTACGTCCTGGAAGCACCGCTAGGTGTACCACCTGCGCCAGCAACTGCAGACATTGTGAATGCCTGGCTGTCACGTGTTGATGACTACTCGATAGTTCAGTGTGCCATGCTTTACGGCTTAGAACCGGGTCTTCAACGACGTTTTGAACGTCATGGAGCATATGAGATGTTCCAGGAGTTGAAGTTAATATTTCAAGCAAATGCCCGGATTGAGAGATATGAAGTCTCCAATAAGTTCTATAGCTGCAAGATGGAAGAGAATAGTTCTGTCAGTGAGCATATACTCAAAATTTCTGGGTATAACAATCACTTGATTCAACTGGGAGTTAATCTTCCGGATGATAGCGTCATTGACAGAATTCTTCAATCACTGCCACCAAGCTACAAGAGCTTCGTGATGAACTATAATATGCAAGGGATGGATAAGACGATTCCCGAGCTCTTCGCAATGCTAAAGGCTGCGGAGGTAGAAATCAAAAAGGAGCATCAAGTGTTGATGGTCAATAAGACCACTAGTTTCAAGAAAAAGGGTAAAGGGAAGAAGAAGGGGAACTTCAAGAAGAACAGCAAACAAGTTGCTGCTCAGGAGAAGAAACCCAAGTCTGGACCTAAGCCTGAGACTGAGTGCTTCTACTGCAAGCAGACTGGTCACTGGAAGCGAAACTGCCCCAAGTATTTGGCGGATAAGAAGTATGGCAAGGTGAACAAAGGTATGTGCGATATACATGTTACTGATTTGTACCTTACTAATGCTCGCAGTAGCACCTGGGTATTTGATACTGGTTCTGTTGCTAATATTTGCAACTCGAAACAGGGGCTACGGATTAAGCGAAGATTGGCTAAGGACGAGGTGACGATGCGCGTGGGAAATGGTTCCAAAGTCGATGTGATCGCGGTCGGCACGCTACCTCTACATCTACCTTCGGGATTAGTTTTAGACCTAAATAATTGTTATTTGGTGCCAGCGTTAAGCATGAACATTATATCTGGATCTTGTTTGATGCGAGACGGTTATTCATTTAAATCAGAGAATAATGGTTGTTCTATTTATATGAGTAATATCTTTTATGGTCATGCACCCTTGAAGAGTGGTCTATTTTTCTTGAATCTCGATAGTAATGATACACATATTCATAATATTGAAACCAAAAGATGCAGAGTTGATAATGATAGTGCAACTTATTTGTGGCACTGCCGTTTAGGTCATATCGGTGTAAAGCGCATGAAGAAACTCCATACTGATGGACTTTTGGAACAACTTGATTATGAATCACTTGGTACTTGCGAACCGTGCCTCATGGGCAAGATGACTAAAACACCGTTCTCCAGAACTATGGAGAGAGCAACAGATTTGTTGGAAATCATACATACAGATGTATGTGGTCCGATGAATATTGAGGCTCGTGGCGGATATCGTTATTTTCTCACCTTCACAGATGATTTGAGCAGATATGGGTATATCTACTTAATGAAACATAACTCTGAAACATTTGAAACGTTCAAAGAATTTCAGAGTGAAGTTGAAAATCATCGTAACAAGAAAATAAAATTTCTACGATCTGATCGTGGAGGAGAATATTTGAGTTATGAGTTTGGTCTTCATTTGAAACAATGCGGAATAGTTTCGCAACTCACGCCACCCGGAACACCACAGCGTAATTGTGTGTTCGAATGTCGTAATCGTACTTTACTAGATATGGTGCGATCTATGATGTCTCTTACTGATTTACCGCTATCGTTTTGGGGTTATGCTTTAGAGACGGCTGCATTCACATTAAATAGGGCACCATCAAAATCCGTTGAGACGACGCCTTATGAACTGTGGTTTAGCAAGAAACCAAAGTTGTCGTTTCTTAAAGTTTGGGGCTGCTATGCTTATGTGAAAAAACTTCAACCTGATAAGCTCGAACCCAAATCAGACAAATGTGTCTTCATAGGATACCCAAAGGAGACTGTTGGGTACACCTTCTATCACAGATCCGAAGGAAAAACTTTTGTTGCTAAATTCGGAAACTTTCTAGAGAAGGAGTTTCTCTCGAAAGAAGTGAGTGGGAGGAAAGTAGAACTTGATGAGGTAACTGTACCTGCTCCCTTATTGGAAAGTAGTTCATCACAGAAATCTGTTCTTGTGACTACTACACCAATTAGTGAGCAAGCAAATGATGATGATCATGTAACTTCAGATCAAGTTACTACCAAACCTCGTAGGTAAACCAGAGTGAGATCCACACCAGAGTGGTAAGGTAATCCTGTTCTGGAGGTCATGTTACTTGACCATGACGAACCTACGAACTATGAGGAAGCGATGGTGAGCCCAGATTCCGCGAAATGGCTTGAGGCCATGAAATCTGAGATGAGATCCATGTATGAGAACAAAGTGTGGATTTTGGTTGACTTGCCCGATGATCGGCAAGCCATAAAAATAAATGGATCTTCAAGAAGAAGACTGATGCTGACGGTAATGTTACTGTCTATAAAGCTCGACTTGTTGCGAAAGGTTTTCTACAAGTTCAAGGGATTGACTACGATGAGACCTTCTCACCCGTAGCGATGCTTAAGTCTGTCCGAATCATGTTAGCAATTGCCGCATTTTATGATTATGAAATTTGGCAAATGGATGTCAAAACTGCATTCCTGAATGGATTTCTGGAAGAAGAGTTGTATATGATGCAACCGTAAGGTTTTGTCGATCCAAAGGAAGCTAACAAAGTGTGCAATCTCCAGCGATCCATTTATGGACTGGTGCAAGCCTCTCGGAGTTGGAATAAACGCTTTGATAGTGTGATCAAAGCATTTGGTTTTATACAGACTTTTGGAGAAGCCTGTATTTACAAGAAAGTGAGTGAGAGCTCTGTAGCATTTCTGATATTATATGTGGATGACATATTGCTGATTGGAAATGATATAGAATTTCTGGATAGCATAAAGGGATACTTGAATAAGAGTTTTTCAATGAAAGACCTCGGTGAAGCTGCGTATATATTGGGCATCAAGATCTATAGACATAGATCAAGACGCTTAATTGGACTTTTACAAAGCACATACCTTGATAAAGTTTTGAAAAAGTTCAAAATGGATCAAGCAAAGAAAGGGTTCTTGCCTGTGTTACAAGGTGTGAAGTTGAGTTAGACTCAATGCCCGACCACTGCAGAAGATAGAGAGAAAATGAAAGGTGTTCCCTATGCTTCAGTCATAGGCTCTATCATGTATGCAATGCTGTGTACCAGACCTGATGTGTGCCTTTCTATCAGTTTAGCAGGGAGGCACCAAAGTAATCCAGGAGTGGATCACTGGACAGCGGTCAAGAACATCCTGAAATACCTGAAAAGGACTAAGGATATGTGTCTCGTTTATGGAGGTGACAAAGAGCTCATCGTAAATGGTTACGTCGATGCAAGCTTTGACACTGATCCGGACGATTCTAAATCGCAAACCGGATACGTGTTTACGTTGAACGGTGGAGCTGTCAGTTGGTGCAGTTCTAAACAAAGCGTCGTGGCGGGATCTACGTGTGAAGCGGAGTACATAGCTGCTTCGGAAGCAGCAAATGAAGGAGTCTGGATGAAGGAGTTCATATCCGATCTAGGTGTCATACCTAGTGCATCGGGTCCAATGAAAATCTTTTGTGACAATACTGGTGCAATTGCCTTAGCAAAGGAATCCAGATTTCACAAGAGAACCAACCACATCAAAAGACGCTTCAATTCCATCCGGGATTTAGTCCAGGTGGGAGACATAGAAATTTGCAAGATACATATGGATCTGAATGTTGCAGACCCATTGACTAAGCCTCTTCCATGAGCAACACATGATCAGCACCAAGGCTCCATGGGTGTAAGAATCATTACTGTGTAATCTAGATTATTGACTCTAGTGCAAGTGGGAGACTGAAGGAAATATGCCCTAGTGGCAATAATAAAGTTATTATTTATTTCCTTATTTCATGATAAATGTTTATCATTCATGCTAGAATTGTATTAACCGGAAACATAATACCTGTGTGAATACATAGACAAACAGAGTGTCACTTGTATGCCTCTACTTGACTAGCTCGTTGATCAAAGATGGTTATGTTTCCTAGCCATAGACATGAGTTGTCATATGATTAACGGGGTCACATTATTAGGAGAATGATGTGATTGACTTGACCCATTCCGTTAGCTTAGCACTTGATCATTTAGTATGTTGCTATTGCTTTCTTCATGCCTTATACATGTTCCTATGACTATGAGATTATGCAACTCCCGTTTATCGAAGGAACACTTTGTGTGCTACCAAACGTCACAACGTAACTGGGTGATTATAAAGGTGCTCTACAGGTGTCTCCGAAGGTACTTGTTGGGTTGGCGTATTTCGAGATTAGGATTTGTCACTCCGATTGTCGGAGAGGTATCTCTAGGCCCTCTCGGTAATGCACATCACTTAAGCCTTGCAAGCATTGCAACTAAAGAGTTTGTTGCAAGATGATGTATTACGGAACGAGTAAAGAGACTTGCCGGTAATGAGATTGAACTAGCTATTGAGATACCGACGATCGAATCTCGGGCAAGTAACATACCGATGACAAAGGGAACAACGTATGTTGTTATGCGGTCTGACCGATAAAGATCTTCGTAGAATATGTGGGAGCCAATATGAGCATCCAGGTTCCGCTATTGGTTATTGACCGGAGACGTGTCTCGGTCATGTCTACATAGTTCTCGAACCCGTAGGGTCCGCACGCTTAACGTTACGATGATAGTTATATTATGATTTTACATGTTTTGATGTACCGAAGGTTGTTCGGAGGCCCGGATGTGATCACAGACATGACGAGGAGTCTCGAAATGGTCGAGACATAAAGATTGATATATTGGACGACTATATTCGGACACCGGAAATGTTCTGGGTGATTTCGGAGAAAACCGGAGTGCCGGAGGGTTACCGGAACCCCCCCGGGAGAAGTAATGGGCCTTATGGGCCTTAGTGGAGAGAGAGAGGGGCAGCCAGGAGGGGCCGCGCGCCCCCTCCCCCTCTGGTCCGAATTGGACTAGGAGAGGGGGGGCGGCGCCCCCCCTTTCCTTCTCCCTCTCCCCCTTCCTTTCCCCCTCCTAGTAGGAGTAGGAAAGAGGGGAGTCCTACTCCTACTAGGAGGAGGACTCCTCCTCCTGTCGCGCCAACAAGGGCCGGCCGGCCTCCCCCTTGCTCCTTTATATATGGGGGCAGGGGGGCACCCCATGGACACAACAATTGATCTATTGATCTCTTAGCCGTGTGCGGTGCCCCCCTCCACCATATTACACCTCGATAATATCGTAGCGGTGCTTAGGCGAAGCCCTGCGTCCGTAGAACATCATCATCGTCACCACGCCGTCGTGCTGACGAAACTCTCCCTCAACACTCAGCTGGATCGGAGTTCGAGGGACGTCATCGAGCTAAACGTGTGTTGAACTCGGAGGTGCCGTACGTTCGGTACTTGATCGGTCGGATCATGAAGACGTACGACTACATCAACCGCGTTGTGTTAAACGCTTCCGCTTTCGGTCTACGAGGGTACGTGGACAACACTCTCCCCTCTCGTTGCTATGCATCACCATGATCTTGCGTGTGCGTAGGATTTTTTTTGAAATTACTACGTTCCCCAACACTTTCGAGCCGAAGAGGGGAGCTCAACGGAGAAGCTATTCTGGTCGCAATACCTTGCGCTAGAGCATCCGGTGCCCTTTAGCGATCATCTGGAACAGCTGACCGAACTGCATAGGGTGGCCGAATCGGTCATGAAGGATTTTATAATCCGTCTCTAACCTGCCGAAGCCATACCCAGCAGCTACTTCGGGCTCGTGAAGCGGCTGGTTGATGCCTGCCCTCGGCTTGATGCCATCAAGCAGTCGGTCTGCATCGAAGGTGCACGGATGGCCTTCGCCCGTGTCAAGGTGCAGTGGGCGAAGATGGACGCCGTCAAGCTCGCGACCGAGGGACCGTCCGCGGGCAAGGAGCACCGCACGCCTGAGCGGTATTTTGATGATGTCCTGAAGGGATCTCGCATTGTAGAGGGCCAGTGCACAAAAGACATTATCTTTGAATGAAGACATTCATGTTATCCCGTCCTGTATTATGAAACAAAGCTGATATGTAATATAATGCATGTTGTTTGTTTAAAATTTTGCCTCCTGTGCAGCGGTTTTATTAAATCTGAGAGTTGGCCAGTCGTCGGCTTCAGCCCCCATGTAGGTAGTACGGGGGTGTTCGGGTTGGAACCTAAACTCTCTTGATCCAAGAGTTTGGTCCTTGAAGGAGGTGTTTAGCGCAACGAACTAGGCAATCGGACTATGTGGCTTTATCACCCTCACTTAGCCATAGGAGTTTGACAATAGAAATGTAGGCGCAGCCCCTAGTTAGTATTTGTTAATCCGAACTAGGGTGCTGTAGACGCCTAATCGGGTGGAGGCCGATCCGTCGCATAATGCGGGAAAAAATCGCAAGAGATTTTGACCTCCGAATAGCTAACCAACTCTCACCGCATCATGACAGTCAGTTTTCGGCTTTCTCTACTGAGGTGTTTACCCGCGTAAACCAGAAACACAATCGCAGTAGTTCTCCCTTTACTACCCTAGCCGATAGGATGGAACGTAAGGTAGCAAGCACAGGAGCCGGGCAACCCAACTATTGACCAAAGACATGATTCGGAGCCGATGCATATAATGCTAATATTCGGGGTGCCGAACTATACTGTATAAGTTTTCGGACTTTGTTGCCGTAGTATGGGGCGCAATGAAGCCCCTAGCGAATTAAAGCGTACCAAAGTGTACGGGTGCAATTGATAAGAAGAGCGAAATAAAATGAAATAGTAATCCAATGCCACATAAGTTGGGCCGCAAACTGTTTCCATTATAATTTGATTAATACGTCAAAGCGTATTTGTACAAATAGTGCGATAAGCATTAGGGCTTATTTAACATGGCAAGACCAAGGGGGAGCTACGTGCGGGTCCTGAAAACAGGCGGAGTGATCGTCAAGAAGACCACCTAGATATTCCGCCACATGTCTATGCTGCTTGCCACCTTGGTATATTCATCCTTCGAAAGGATCGATGATCAGGCCGTCGTGAGGGGCCTGTGGAAAAGAAAAGGAAAAAAAGAAAAGGGCAAGTATGTGTGTCCGAGGAAGGTCGAGCCGTATTATGGACCACAATCGAGTTATGCCTCCGTCTATACCCATGGTATTTTGAGTGCGTAGTTATGTACGCGCGGTATGTACGCCGCCATTTGGTCGGGACTGAGATGGAGGCTGAATTGCTAGTCGAACTCCTGACGAGCTAGACTGTCAAGCTGCGGAGTAGTCCGGACTCGTTTGACAATGTCTGGGAGCTTGGCCGTTGAATTAAAGTTCTGCATAATAAGGCCGCTCTGTACTTCCACTGCCAGGGCCGCGTGTGCTCCTTGGTACGGAAGGAGCGTTCAGTGTTTCCATTGACTGTTATGACACCGCATGGTCCGGGCATCTTGAGTTTGAGATAAGCATAGTGTCGCACTGCATTGAATCGAGCAAATGTGGTTCGTCCGAGCAGTGCGTGATAGCCACTATGGAAGGGGACGATATCGAAGATCAAGTCTTCAATTCTGAAGTTGTCCGGGGATCTGAAGACGACTTCCAATGTGATTGAGCCCGTGCAGCTGGCCTCTACACCTAGTATTACTCCTTTAAAGGTAGTTTTTGTGGACTTGATCCTTGATGGATCGATGCCCATCTTGTGGACTATATCCTGATAGAGCAGGCTAAGACTGCTGCCGCCGTCCATGAGGACTCGCGTGAGGTGGAATCCATCAATGATTGGGTCGAGGACCAGTGCGGCTGAACCGCCATGACGGATACTGGTCGGGTGGTCCCTGCGATGGAAGGTGATCGGGCAGGACAACCATGGGTTGAATTTTGGGTTGACTGGCTCTATCGCCTAGACATCCCTGAGCGCGCGTTTGCGCTCCCTCTTGGGGATATGGTTAACATATATCATGCTCATAGTTTTAACTTGGGGGGAAACTTCTTCTGTCCCCCTGTGTTCGGCGGACGGGGCTCCTCGTCGTCCTCCTCACTTTGCGACCCCCTCTCCTTGTTCTCGGTAGTTAACTTACCGGCCTGTTTAAAGACCCAACAGCTTCTGTTGGTATGATTGGCTGGTTCATTGGGGGTGCCGTGGATCTGTCATGGACGATCGAGTATGCGGTCCAAGCTGGATGAGCCCGGATTGTTTCTTTTAAATGGCTTCTTCCGCTGGCCGGACTTGGAGCCACTGAATCTGGCGTTGACCGCCGTGTCATCGGTATTGTCACCGTTGTTTCGACGCTTGTGTCTGTTGCGTCGGGGCTTGCCGTTGCTATTTCTGGCTTCGGAGGTTCCATGTTCGCTTGCATTATTATTGCTACGGGCTAGCCAGCTATCTTCGCCCGTGCAAAAGCGGGTCATAAGTGCCATGAGGGCTGCCATGGACGTCGGTTTTTCTTGGCCGAGGTGTCGGGCGAGCCATTCGTCGCGGATGCTATGCTTAAAGGCCGCTAGGGCTTCGGCATCCGGACATTCGACGATCTGGTTCTTTTTAGTTTGGAACCTAGTCTAGAATTTCTTGGCTGACTCTCCAGGTTGTCGAACTATGTGATTAAGTCATCGGCATCCGGAGGTCGGACGTATGTACCTTGGAACTTGTCGCGGAAGGCGTCTTCCATGTCCTCCCAACTGCCAATGGAGTTTTCTGGCAGGCTGTTTAACCAGTGTCGAGCTGGTCCCGTGAGTTTTAGCGGGAGGTATTTGATGGCATGAAGATCATCGCCGCGGGCCATATAAATATGGAGAAGAAAGTCCTCAATCCATACCGCGGGATATTTTGTTCCATCGTATGATTCGATATTCACGGGTTTAAACCCTTCTGGGAATTCGTGCTCCATTACTTCATTAGTGAAGCAGAGGGGTTGTGCAGCGCCTCTATATCGGGCCAAGTCGCGACGTAGCTCGGATGGAGTCCGTCTGCGATTTTTGGCCCGGACGTGGTTATGCTTGTCACGTCCGTCTAGATAGCCATCATCGCGCATCGGGGCCCGCCCCCGTGATCTGTAGATCGATCTGGTCTGACCTGCTCTATTTTCCAGGTCCTGCCGCAGGTCATATGTATATCCCCGAGCTGTTGTGTCCCTACCTTTACGGCGAGGTAGTATAAGCTGGTGTTCGGCTTGAGTTGCCGTTTTGTCCTAGCCACGTGGTGGTCGGTCAGCCGCGTTACGCGTTGATGGTACGGGCCCAAGTGCCTCGTCGTCGAATTGAGGTAGCAGTTTGCACTTCAGGTAACTTTTGGTTGGGTGCTCGAGGCCATATTCCTCGACTGCCAGGACATAGTCCACCTGTCGTTGAGTAGGTCTTGATCAGCTTGAAGCTGCTGATGCTTCTTTTTCAGGCTCCTTGAAGTGGCAATTAGCCGGCGCTTAAAGCGCTCCTGCTCGAGGGGTTCCTCAGGCACAATAAAGTCTTCGTTGCCGAGGCTCACCTCTTCCTCGGAGAGTGGGAGATAATTATTGTCCTCCGAGTATTCGTTTATGGCCTGTAAATCAGGGCTAACTTGCCCATCTTCCCGATCGTCCTGTTCGGAGGTTGGCTCGACGGGGTCTTCTTGGTCTTCGACGTCGTCCGGAGTATTGTTGTCTCTCGTGCTGATATCGTTGTCTTTTCCACAGCGTGATTTAGAGCGGCACCGTTGACGTCGATGCTTTGGCTGTGTCTCAGGAGGTTTATCCTCGACTGGATCTTTATCGTTATCGCCGTTACCCTCCTTGGGTCTATCCACCATGTACACGTCACACAAAGAGGTGGCCGTCCAGCGTCCGGTAAACGGCGGGCTTTGGGCCTGCTCTTCTCCGGCATCATCGTCCATACCGTCGATGTCTTCGGAGCTGTAATCGAGCATGTCAGTTAAGTCCTCGACAGTGGCTATGAAGTGGGTGGTGGATGGGACGGAAAATTCCCTGCTCTCAGCCCCTAATCCGGGCTGGGCGTAGTTCGGACGTCGCTCCTCTGTAATGACGAGGGATCGCATCAAGTCCAGAGCCTCGCTTAAAGGCAAGGTTTGGCCAGGGAGAGGAGAGTCCGTGGAGTACGGCAGGAAGGATACTCCTTGGCCGAGCTCACACGATGCTGACTCCGAGGGTTCGGAGCTAGTGTCCGGAGAAGAGTCCGGCTTCATGATGGTTGCCAGCGACACTACTTCCTCCGGATCTCCCGTACTAGACTTAGTGGCTGCAGATAGTCTGACGGGCTCAAGAATCCCATCTTCGGACCTGGGGATGCGCTCCGGATCTAAGGCCAGAGCGGAGGTTGGGGTCGTGAACTCTGGGAAGATCAAGTCTCCTCGGATATCAGCGACATAGTCTAGATTTCCAAAACTAATCTGGTGACCTGGGGCGTAGCTGTCGATCTGCTCTAGATGGCCAAGCGAGTTGGCCCGCAATGCGAAGCCGCCGAATATGAAGATCTGGCCGGGGAGGAAAACCTCCCCCAGGGCGGCATGGTTATAGATGATTAATGGAGCCATCGAACCTTCCGATGACGACACAGCGGAACTCTCAATGAAGGCACCAATGTCGGTGTCAAAACCGCGGATCTCGGGTAGGGGGTCCCGACTGTGCATCTTAGGTCGATGGTAATAGGAGACAGGGGACATGATGTTTACCCAGGTTCGAGCCCTCTTGATGGAGGTAATACCCTACTTCCTGCTTGATTGATCTTGATGAATATGTGGATTACAAGAGTTGATCTACCACGAGATCATAATGGCTAAAACCGCAGATGTCTAGCCTGTATGATTGTGATCGCCTCTACGGACTAAACCCTACGGTTTATATAGACACCAGAGGGATCTAGGGTTGTACAGAGTCGGTTTACAGAGGAAGGAATCTTCATATCCGAATGCCAATCTTGCCTTTCACGCAACGGAGAGTCCCATCCGGACACGGGAGGAAGTCTTCTGTCTTGTATCTTCACGGCCCATCAGTCCGGCCCACGTCACATAGCTTGGACGCCCGAGGACCCCTTAATCTAGGACTCCCTCACTAGGCACGCTTGTCCTTATTGCATGAATCCTTCTTGTCTCTGTAGTAGGGGTCGATGATGGCCTCGGCGAGGTGAACCAGTGAGTCCTTCTCGTGCTCCTTGCTGCCCCAGATCTTGTATTGGCCCTGGATGTCGACAAGATTCTGGCAGGCGATGCCCGAATTCTCAAGCGCCTTTACATCATTTGTGATGTCCACCGTAGCGAACATGTAGTGGGGGTTGTTGACAAACCTGGCGGAATGCTCGCAAGGCCTTGTGGCCAGGCAGTAGTGGTAGACGAGGACGTGGTGGCGCACGCACATCTAGGCGACGACGACCTTGGGATGAGACCCGACACGAGCGCGGGTGTACTCGAGGTCGAACCCGACCACCTTGTACTTCTCCGCGGCAAGAAACAGCTCCATGATGTGGATGGAGTGCTCCACCCAGACTGGGTCATTAGTCTACACCACCGAGAGGTCCATGAACCTTCTGTGGGTGTCCACCACGGCACGCATGGTGAACTGCTACTCGTCATCGGCAGCCGCTCGGAGCGCCATTGGAGCCGCGCAGGATACCCTCTAAGAATTTCTCGTGGTGGGTGTGCTTCTTGCAATGGTGGGGCGCGATCGAAAGGTTGAAGATACACAAGGGTAGGTTAAATGGCCGTTGTAATAAATGGGGGCCGGCCGGCCTATAATCGTCACGATGTTCATAGCGGAGGATTCCAGTGCACGCTTGACAACACCGCACCGCACGCGTGGGCTCGAAGAGGCACCAAATGTATCGTCGGTGAGCATATTCCCGCGCTACCGCGCTGTTTACCGCGCAAGCTTCCCGCGTGACTAGTTTGACCACGCGTCGGCTAGAAGATGGACAAATCGTGGGCGTTTATTGGCAAAAAGCTTTGTAAAAACGAAGTGTGTGGAATGACTTCAGTCATAAGTTTACCCTTGGGTGATGAGGTCAAAGTTACATAGAAGGGTGATGATGGACGCTTGAGTGCGATAATTAATTCTGCGCTCTACAGTGCACACGGTGGAAGAAACCAACTGTGTGCAATAATGTCGAAGATCGCAGTCGAGTTAGCTATACACACCGTGTGCTGTGAGATTGACAAGGTAAACTGATTCGAGAATGGTTAATAAAATCTAAGACCATTGCATATTAAGGTCAAAATAGTGCTAGCAATATACGAGTATCATACGATGCCATTTCAACGATTGTACCACAAAAGCTCGAAATGTTACATGGTTCAAATTCCAGAGTTATATGGCTCAAATTCGAATATTACAAGGTTCAAACTGATATTACAAATGAAATTCAGCTCATGAGCTGCAAATGCTCACGCTGATTCGCTGAACATGGATATCAGAGAGGTTCAAACTAATATCACCGCTTCTAAGTCTGGCTTCGAAACCTCACAATTTTTGCAAAGGGGTCAGCCACTGAGAAGTCATGTATGTGGTTGACACGATGACTTCCAATTACTCTGTAACCTGAAGTTTCAAAATGAAATTCAGCATTTTTGGAGCCTACTCTATTCTGCCGCAGGCGCCGGCGCTGATCAATGAACCATTCATTTTTGCAAAATAAATGTAGGGAAAACCTCATTTCCTTCAGCACCCTTGCTCTGAGAACAAAGAACCTGTCGAATATAATCTCCGGTAAGGTCCCTCGGTAGGAATTCAATGTAATTTCTGAGAGATGCAGATCTAGGCATTCGACGTGCTTGTTATATTTTATCACATTATCCACCACTGATCCTAATCTTATCTGCAAAAGAAGAGAACGTGTTAGTGCCTACATGCAGTTTTGAACATTACTACATGCCTAGCTATTTGGTTTGCAGGACTTGTAAAATGCACTAACATGCCATCTTCAATCTGACATGATTAACATGGGCATTTGATTACATTCTATAAAAATGTAGCCTTCTTCACAAGGAGAAATGCTTATTGATTGTAACCATATAGATCAAGCAACCAATATGGGGGGGGACATGTATGTACTGAAATCGTCCAAAAGAACCTTCAGAAATCGTAGTACATTGTCATTGTAAACTTGGAAAAAGGTGTCACAAATTGAACTCCCTTCACTACAAAAAAAAGAATCTTCCGTGATAATACGTGTTTGCCACAGTAGGTCACGTTTTCTGTCATGCATGTACATCCATGACAATTTTATGACAGAATCAAGATAGTCATACCTGTGCTGTCATAGAAGTGTTCCATGACATTACCAAAATTAGCATCAGAGAAGTGTCCACTTCCATGACGATGAATCGCGCGTCATAGAAGTTCTTTCATCAAGGGTGACCGACACGTGGCATCCACCATAACGGGTCTCTATTACGGTATCGGGTCCGGTTTTGGATCCGATAACCCGTTAACAGCCCGGACCAATGAGGATTTTCCACGTGTAAAATTGTCATTGGTCGGAGGAAACACGTGTTGGCTCACCGTTGGGACAGATGTCATCCATTCATTAGACATGAGGCGCCTATGATATGTCGAAACGTGGCACGGCCCAACAGAGGCCCATTCCCGTGAAAAGGATGGCCCGTTTGACTTGGTCAAAAGGTAACGGGCCGGCCCACGGAAAGCATGATAATGGCCTGTTCGTATATAGCCCATTTACAGCCCGCTAACTCACGACCCGTTTCGACCTACCGGAATTAAGCCCAGTAGCTTCATCTGGGCCGTCCAATATGATTCCAGCCCATTGTAACTTTCGGCCCATGTACGGCCCATGATATCTTTCTGCCCATACGAGGCCATTTGTAACTCTTGGCCCATTAACGGCCCTTGGTGAATCTGGCCTGCAATGAATAGTGTACCGCTTTATACCCATTAACGGCCCATTATTCCATTGGGCCGTTTCCAACCCGTGTTATCTTTCGGCCTTCTCAGGGCCCATTTATTCTTGGGCTTATTTCCCGCATTCGGTTACTTATGGCCCGTTACTGGCCTTTTCTGCTTGTGGGCCAAATTCAGCCCGTGGTTACAATTGGCCTGTTTGCGACCCGTTAATCCTTTGGGCCGTTTTCATAACGTCATCAAATACGGTCGATTAACGACGGCCCTTTATGGTCGGCCCATGAACGGACGATTTCAAATCTAGCCCGTTTACGGCCCATAATGCGGTCTGTTATTAGCCCATGTTTGGCCGATCGATCATACGGCCCATAGAAGGCCCATTGTTTCTGTGGCCCTTAGAAGGCCCATTATTTCTATGGCCCGTAGGAGTCCCATGGTAAATACAGTAAATATGCCCCATGGTTATTGTGGCCTAGTTTTAAAAAATAGGTTATTGCGGCCACTAGCAAACCGCGGAAAAAGAACTGCACTGACTACAAGCAAACAAATAAACAAGACAACAAGGAAATAAATAAGCAAGCAACTTACTCTAGGCTATCACGACTATTACACATATTACATCCACTAGGCATCAAAGTTCGCCACCAGTGCAAATATAGGGAACAAAGCCGCATATCATATACACTGGTTGTCGAAGTTGGCGACCAGTGCAAATAAACACCGCAACAAAACAAGTCCAAAACTGAAAGCACTTCAGAAGAGCTCAAGAAACAATATCCTGGGTACTCATAATGCTGGCAAGATGCTTAGCAAGCTTATTTACTTTCTCTTATTTGGCGCTTAAATCCTCCAGCACATGCTGTTGCACCAGAAAGTATGCATCTGAATTCTGCAGGGACTTCCTTAGTCCTTCGGCTTCCTGTCGCATAACATCTGATTGATGTCTTTCAACTTGAAGTTGAGACTCAAGAAGCTGAACTGATTCAGGCAGCGAGTTCAAAGAGCTGGTACCAGCAGTAGTAGCCAGTAACTCGAACACTAGATCAATACAGGACTTTGGGGTTGTCTCAGTGTCTTCAATATAGTTTTTATCAGCTTTCTTGGAGACCAATAGGGATGTCTCACTATCTTGAACCTTATCTGCATTACTTCCTTTACCATTGCATAACGGGGTACTCTTCTCCAATATTTTATCCGCGTTCTAAAAGAGAAACAAACAAACACATCACAAGTTTACCATGTTGTATATGAAACTCATTTTGGTTATCCAGTTCAGTAGTAAGCTGGACAGGATAACAGCACGAAACAAACATATATCTATGTAGTATGGTCGCTGTATGGTCTATATCATTCTAGTTTATGTTGCAAAATCAAGATAGAGACAGTTCGAATCATATCTATTTAATACAAAGCAGCATAGACAGGGTATACACTACAGAAAAAATACACTTCCGTGATGATATGTGTTTGTCACAGTAGGTCATGTTTTCTGTCATGCATGTACATCCATGACAAATTTATGACAGAATGAAGATAGTCATACCTGTGCTGTCGTAGAAGTGTCCACTTCCATGACGATAAATCGCGCGTCACAGAAGTGCTTTTGTCAAGTGTGACCGACACATGGCATCCACCTTAACGGAACACCGTTAAGCTATCGGGTCCAGTTTTGGATCCGATAACCCGTTAACAGCCCGGACCAATGGGGATTTTCCACGTGTAAAATTCTAATTGGCTGACGGAAACACGTGCCAGCTCCGTGTTGGCAGAGGTGTCACTCATCCAATGAGCGAGATGCGCCTATGATATGTTGACACGTGGACCGGCCCAAAAGTGGACCATAAAGTTTAAATGGGCCGGCCCAACTAAAGGCCAACAAGATTTTGTGGTCCATAATGGGCCAGCCCAGCAAAAGGCCCATGAGATTTTGCATATCATAATGGGCCGGCCCAGCTAAAGGCCCGTGAGATTTTGCGGGCCATAATGGGCCGGCCCAGCTAAAGGCCCGCGAGATTTTGCAAACCATAATGGGCCGGCCCAGCTAAAGGCCCAACATTCTTAGTTAAGGCCCGTACAGCTAGTGTCAAATCGGCCCGTCAACGGCCTGTCCTAAACTTGTCATCATCGCGGCCCATGGTCACATCTGGCCCGTTAACAGTCCGCTAAGTATATGGGCCGAATTACGGCCCGGTGTATTTCCAGCCTGTTAAAGGTCCTGCTTCATTTGGGCCCATTTACAGACCATCGAAAGTTTCGGCCCATAACCGCCGTGAAGGATTTGGGTCATATTCGGCCATGTCTGACATTCGGCATGTTAGAGGCCCACTATAGATTTGGGCCACTTTCGGCCTGTTGTGATTTTCGGCCTGTTAACGTCGGACGAAATCCATGGGCCATATGTGGCCCAACGTCACATCGGGCCCATTAACGGCCCATATAAAAATGACGATGATCTAGCCAGACCGAACTTCCGGCCTGTTAAAGGCCCGTGTATTAGGTTGGCGCATTTACGGCCCGTCCGAATTTCGGCCTGTGAAAGATCCGCATCGTAAATGGGCCCAATCTCACTTTCAGTCTTTTAAAGGCCCATGTTTTTTATGGGCTCGAGATATTTACACCTGTAAACGGCCTATTGTTACTGAGGGCCCAAATTATCTTTAGGCCTGTTAAAGGCCCACTATGGGCACAGGCCTACTAGAAAAATATGAAATCTTATGCTGATTTCGGCCCAGATATTTTTAGTGGGCTACATGCAAATTTCGGCCCATAATCGTTTTTAGCCCAATTGGAATGGGCCCGACGAAGGTTGGCATGTTGGGCTCCTGCGAAGCTTTCGACCGAATACATTACTAAGATAAACCTACACTATACAAAAATAGCGTCGTAATTATTGGAGCCTTTGGCAGCATCATAAATGCTATATCACAACAAAAGGCCTGTTGGCATAAAGTTTACAGTCCTTGTACATAAAAGCACCATGAGATGTATAGAAGAACAGATCATTTGACCTGAGTGCTAATGTTTCAGGCTGTAGAATCTGATGGAGCAGCACGATCTTCACCTTTTTTCCGCCATTGCTCTTGAACAACGAAGCGAATGTCTGATAGTCTGGTTTCAAAACCATTCATATCTTGATGACATTTGTCAACCACTATTTTTGTTTCCAAAACGACGTCCATTAGGGATTGGACTTGTGTCTGGAGCACAGATATATCACTCTGTCTAGCAGGAAGATTTTGTTCAGTACGCGATTTGGACGAGATTACCTTGATAACCAACCCAGAATTACGTAGGGAGGTGCTTTTTGCACTGTTAGTGGAGAGATACTGACGCACTGCAGCAAGAGGTGACATTGTGCCTGTGGTAGCCTCGTCACCTTCCGGTGGTTATGGCTGTTCAATCATTTTTTTCATAGCTTCCTGAAAGTTTGAACTTTTAGATTAGTGTACCAGATAAGTTACTAATGAGACAAAAACAAACAAAGTAGTTTACACGTTTATACATAACTTATTTTGGTGAACTATTGTAATACATTAGCATGTATTGTAGTGCCAACTACATAATAAAATCACTTTCAGAACATATGTCCCTGTAGCATGCCTACTGTATTGTCTATTTCCTCACATTCATTGACATCTAAGGATAAAGAGACATGGTTTAAAGTAGGATGAACATAGTATCACATCATTCATATCATGGGCAAATAGATATAAAACAAACAGGCTATTTTATCATTGTGTGCGCACGTGAACATAACAACTAGAATACAGATCAAGACCAAAAGAATATCCTTCATCTCTTTTAAACCATGTAAGGTGAAATGATACGTTAAGACAACTGTGTATAAAAGTGAACAGAGTAACTGACATTGGCTGCAAACCAAGTAGTTAAATGAACACATCGCAGTACCAATCAGTTCAAAGGCAGGAGGAGTAAGGACTTACAACTGCGGCTTGAACTGGTGTGCTCATGCCCTTCATCTTGTTGGTGTGGCAATCCTTGAAGATTTGCACTGCATTTGGTTCAGGTTCTTTTTGGTTCGCACAGGCTTTCCTCTGTATTTGGAACAAGTCAATATAGATATGATAATATGGCACAGAAAAAAGAAGGAAGTAGCAGCTATTTACAAGAGCCTCGCAGTGTGCAATATAGCTACAAGATCCTGTTGTCTGTTGGAATTTCACTTTAGAACGGTTGGTCTTGTTCTTCAAACAGTTAGCCTAGAAGAAGATACACTTGTAAGGCACATACATAAATACAAGTTCAATATGTGGTCTGATCAAATACATATAGCCTACCTGATACTTTGGATCAGACCAGTGTTTAACGAGGGCTGTCCAGTCTTCATCTGTAATATATTCCACTGGAGATGTTTGGGCAATTTCATTGTTACCCTTGCCTTCAAAGTGAGATTTTCTAAGGTGGAACCGATACTGTCACAGAGCAGACTGGAAAACATGAGTGCATGCTTTATTAGTTGCATCATCTTTGTAACATCCCAAATTTCCAATTTGGTATGTTATACATAGATCATCATTGCATATCATGTTTTATTGCATTTTGACAAATCCTCGATAAATCCTAAGCAACTCAAGGACCCTCGGAGAGAGTTGGGGATTTTCTCGTATTTTCATATTTGATTTTCATCAAATTATAAAACGAGGATTTTGGTTTTAATTATTTTCTCTCCGGAAAAATATTTCATTTTTAAAAATAAATGAGAGGAGAAAATATGACTTCTCCAAAACAATTGAAATACTAGAGGAAAAATGTTAAAATCATTTATTGGATTTATTTGAATTTTATTTGCAATTTTATTGCATTAAAAATATGCATGTTTTCAAAATATTTATTTTGAATTATAAAAATGTTCACCCTATTCTAGATTTTCTAGCTAGACGGGGAAAATTTATTTTATATTTTTCTGAGTTTTATTTATTTTTCTACGTATTATTTACTGTGGAACTTATTTAAAAAAAAACGAGTGACGCCCGCTGGGCCGAAGCCCAGCCGAGCGCCGGCCCAACCCCCGCGCCCGTCTCCTTCCTGGAGACCGAGCGGACCACGCCGCCGTCGCCGAGTCCGGGCGCCGCACGCCTCCCCT